>NC_134458.1:162214685-162523045 GCF_047948215.1 Lycorma delicatula | reverse complement strand
ATAGAGAGAGAGAGAGAGAGAGAGAGAGAGAGAGAGAGAGAGAGAAGAGAGAGAGAGAGAGAGAGAGAGAGAGGCCACTGTAATAAGTTGGAACAAGATAATGATGAAAATTGAGGTCGTAGAATCTGTATTAAATATAATTAGGCCAAAAGATTTTCACACAACAGAAAAAGGAATTGAGATAGAAAACCGATTGATTGAATGACAGACTATTCTAAATAAAAGCAAAACCAACTTTATGTTTTTAAAAATAAAATAAACTTTTAATGACCCATTAAAAAAATAAAATAAAATTTCTATTATGGAAGTTTATATATTTAATATAAATTCTATAAATCGTATTAATTACCTGTTAGCAAGCTCCAGGTCCAAGTGGCTGAGGGCTAATTGTGCCGACAGTCGAACGCAGAGCGCAAACACCAAGAGGTGAGACATCACTGTTCTTCCATTCCTGCAACACAGTAAATTTTATTAATATCACGTATTTATACTCTTAACGAGTAGGGGGAAATCTCCTGCTCACAGTTCAGAAAAATAAATAATATCAATAGAATTTTTATTTTGCTCGTATTTTTAACATTTTGAATTTCGATTCAGTCAGACTCTTTCCGCCGGTCGATTATGAACTCGAACACGAAATAAAATTTTTTTGTAGTTTGCGATTCATACAAAATAATGATTAATAAGTTTACTAGGAATTTTTCGTAGTTATATTCTACAAGTCACCTGACCGCATAGATCCACAGCCTGTTCTTAATAATCCTTACTGATATCTGTCTCGTGGACAGAATTCCCATTAATGAATGGAGAGTATTTCTGATGCCTATAAAGCGAAATAACTGAATGTTTATTAATTGAAATAATTCTCTTGGGATGATCAAATCGATTCAATTTACAACAAAATCAAACGTACCTTCTTGATTTAAAGCGCCTTAATCAAAGTTGAGAGCAGCTTCTTCATTACTAAATATTATGATAATATATATTATTATTACTAAATATATTTTGAATAATAACTGCTGGAGCCCTCTCAGAAAGTAAGACGATTTTTCAAGATACAAAAATTGGCTGTCAGATCATCGTATGGAGAGCCTATGTATAACCCCGTATATACAGATATATATTTAGGAAACTAAGTACCACAACTTATTCGTGTGTTTATATTTATTAATGTGACATCTTTGTTAAAAAAAAAAAAATTGTCGATACCTAACCGTGCAATATTCGTATGGAACTCCATTCGTATAATTCAGTATTAAGAAATGTGTTATTATACAAAAACGAGCAATTATCAGTAATGATTATTTTGAACAAAAAAAAAGATCAGAATTTTCAACATCCCGTTCAACCTCTACATAAATGTGTCCAAAATCGCTTTCAATAGTGACTATCATATTTCTAGGTTTATTTTTGAATAATTAATATATATGGTCTTTTATCGCGTTTATTTTTCCTTCCTTGCACGAAGTAAATGAAATACTGTGGTCACGAAATTTTTCGGTTTTCAGATTTTAACGGAAATATCCATTTTGACCATCTCTGAATCCATTTTGACTAGTTTCGCCCAGACGTCTGTAAGTACGTATGTATGTATGTATCTCGTGTAACTCAAAAACGATTAGCCGTAGGATGTTGAAATTTTGAATTTAGGACTGTTGTAACATTTAGCTGTGCACCTCCCCTTTTGATTGCAATCGACTGAACCAAAAGTGTCCAAAAAAGCCTAAAATCTAAAAATACATTTGGATTTTAGACTTTCTTAACTGCTCTCATTGAGAACTTTTCAACTATTGGTTCCAGAGTTGTAGCCAAATATAATTTTAGTTAATGGAGTAATTGGCTCTACAAGGGAAGGCACATCGGTTCGAATCAAACTTTAATTATTAAACTGTGATAAATAATTCAATAATAACAATAAAAAAATAGATTTTATGTACTTTTAAAAAACGTCTGATTAATATTAATTGAAAATTATAGTTTAGAATATTATTTTTGGATTTTCTAGTTTAATTTCTGTTTATTTAATTATTCTGAAATCTGTTTAATTTTATCTTTATAAAGTTAACTACAGAGCGGCAGAAAAATAGGCCCTCACAAGAACAGCATATACAGAGGCATACATGCCCGATCTTTTATAAATTGCAATACATTATCTTCTAGCTCAATTTTCTGATCTCTGCAAACAATCGTCCGATTTTCAAAATTACTGGGCATTTGCTAGTTAATACAAAATTACGATGGAAGCAAACCAGAATAAAAGAACTATGTTTTTCAGCAATTTTTTCGGCAGTCGTGTTTAATTTTTAAGGACAATATTCTCCCTAAGTCGGAGTTTATTATTATTTCGTTTTGTTTTTTGTTGTCAATCGTTTAACTGCTCTTTGGTTTGATGATGTTCTAATCTTAATTGTGTACACGTTCTCGTGTTTTCAAATTTTCTCTATATTAATCATTCTCTCTTCTTTCCTTGGTCTTAACGTTTTCTTCCTCTATATTTATCATCTCTTAACTCTATTTCTTTGTTTACTTTTTTTTGGTTTGCAGCATTTTCTTCCTTTTTATTCTTTCTTTGGTTTTAAAATTTTCTTCAATTTTTTTTGTTCTTTCCTTGTTCTTAATGTATCCTAATATTTCATGTAAGATTGTTGGATTAATAATTGTATAGATGTTTGTTAATAAAAATTATTTCAGCAACTGTGTTACTGTCCACTTTATTAAAGAATTGGAAAATCGTACTCCACTTTCAAATGAAATAAGTTTAAAAGTAGTCAGCAAAATATGTGTATGTGTAATTTAATAGGCGTACAAGGAAGTCATGTGGTGTCCACGTCTGATTTTTATCTTATAATTTAATGTATTGACGTGATCGCATATATGTTCACCGTAACTATTTAAAATTAATATTATTTCACTGCAGTTTTGTATCGTCTATAATACATGGGAAAAGTAAAAATTAAAATAAAAAAGTAAAAATTAAAATAAAAAAGTAAAAATTAAAATAAAAAAGTAAAAATTAAAATAAAAAAGTAAAAATTAAAATAAAAAAGTAAAAATTAAAATAAAAAAGTAAAAATTAAAATAAAAAAGTAAAAATTTATATACTTGTATTTTTTTGGGCGTTGTTTGGATTAATAATATGGGATTGATCGAATTAAAAATATTTGGCACGGTTGATGTCATAAATAACTATTTGGGATAAATAACTCGTCTGGTGTCGTACTAAATTTTACTCCTGGAATTTTGAGCTTTTTTATTAATGTCTTAATAAAAGTTTTCAAATTACATTTGAAATATTCTCCTGATTGAGATTTTTGTTCAAACAGATTAATCAGGAAATTTTAGCGAACATCGCTGCCGATTTTATTTATTTTTCAAACAAAGAGAGTTGCGTTAGGATTATTTACAAGATTCAAAATAATACTACAGAATAGTTTTTTAATTGTAATTTTTTTTTATTTTAATAATTTTTCTGTTGTCACAGAAAATATATTTAACCACTATGGATATAATTTATTTTAGTCGATGTTTTACCGGAACAGTCTGCTACTTGTATAGATTCTGTTATTACGGTATCTAAAAAACAAAATTTTCTTATTTCTTTTCAATAAAAACGATAATTTTTACCGTTTACAATATAAACATTCTATTATATACGTTGTGTTTTTTATTAAACAGAATGTGGGAATTTTTTTGTATAAAAATGTGCTAATATTATTGAGAGAAAGTTTTTATTATTATAGGTAAGCAAAACATTAAACGAATTGCTTCCGCTTGTTTTTTTATTATACACGTTTCATGTATACTGTAGTTAGTTGTAATAGATGACCTTACAGTATCATATAATTTTCTAACTTGTAATGTTGAGTTATCAAATTTAATAAAATTGTATATAGGGGTTCTTTCTCTAAAGCGGAAAAGATAGCTATACTTTTGCGCTCCACGTGGTACCCTGGATAGGTCTGAAAGAAATTTCAGACTAAACTGAAGCGGAGACTTTTAGGGCTAATAATTACTAGTCGTAACATCGGAATTGAGTAATCTTATCTTGCATTTGTGTAAATAGTTTAGCATGACTGAAAAAAATCCAAGGAAATGATTACTACAGGTGGTAGGTAACCGGCAACGGGAATCCACAGCTACTACAAAAAGTAGTGCGGGCAAGGTCTGGAGAGCCCCAACCACAATGCATTAAGGAATCTGAGCCTTCTGGAAACCCTTAATAAAAATATCAAGCCTAAGCAAAAAAATATGTTAGCAACCCTAAACATCAACTCTATGTTTACAACACTCGAAAAAATTTAATTTTAGTCCTTCAAGAAACGAGGTATTTGGATGATAATTTCGGTTCTGAGTATATCACGATCCATAAAGGTGATCTTGGTAAGGTGATAATGAAGAACTCGCCTCACTTAGGAACGGATTTTCTAGTAGACCGTACAATAAATTCAGTCAGACTTGATTCACTGCATAGATTAAATAGATAAAAAGAAAAGAGAAAGGAGTTGCAATTATAAGTAGCTGTACAAGTAGCTCGGTGTTAAGGTATTCAGAGTATTTTCAGGTGAAAATTCAAGAAACTTATTTTAAATTTAATTTAAAAATAGTACATATATTCCCGCATTCCAAACAGCCTTAGCTCACGCTCAGAAATATTTTCTTTGTGTAGGTTTTTTATGTATCAAGAAGCAGTAAAAAAAAAATATACGTTCCCGTATTCCTTATTAATTACGGGAATATGCTTATGACATGATCTATAAGATCAAAAAAATCATTATGATAAAAAATCATTAAACATGGGCACGGAAATGCTTTGTTTTTTAGTTATAGCTTGCTAAATATTTTCTCAGAATAAAATAAAGCCATATTGCAATTCTTTGAAGTTTAGTTAAGGGGTGAATTATGGTTTCATTTGATTTTTGACCTAAAAAAATGAATGAAACAGATTATCAGGTAATTATTTTAAAATTATCGTATAACAAAAAGTTAGTAAAACACAATTTTTTAAGTTTAACCAACAGTTAACTTCCTCTTCAAATTGCCAGTAAACAAATAAGATTTGTCAAGAATTTAATTCTGAGAAAATTTGTTTTTTACCAAGAATTAATGGTCCGCTTTACCGAATCTAGTTGTAAATCTTACATTCAAATAGTTCCTAACTTCTTGACAAAAATGAGAAAGGAGCATATCATGTTGAAAAAACATCATTTCTTGTTTAGTTTGTAGTGGAACTTAAGTACATTTGAAATTTACACATTTTCTGTAAGGCGATCTTCGAAAATAAATACTGAAAATATGCTCATTAATGACCACACCAAACATTATTTCGGGAATTTTGCCGATCTCCGTGGCGGAGTGGTAGCGTCTCGGCCTTCCATCCGGAGGTCTCGGGATCGAATCCCGGTCAGGCATAGCATTTATCATACGCTACAAAATTCTATTTCATCAAAGCGAATATCATCAAAGCAAAAAAGAAAAAATTATTAACTCTGTCTCTTAAAAAATTGTTTCATCAGTAAATAAAATAGAACTTATTTTGTGATGGTTGTCTTGAAATCAGTGACAAATCAGCCCCGGAGACTACGTTGAACTCGCCGAATTATTTTTTGCTCTTCATCGACACGATGTTATTCGTAGCGTTCAAAAGAATACTAACATGATGGAAAAGAAGGTGTGAAAAACATTGCACACAAAAGGTTTTCGGATTTAGAATCCTATTACTAGGGAATATTTCTTGATATTTACGATATGCAGCTAGTATATATATTTCCATTGCAAACCCCTGAACAAAAATTATGTCTATTCTTCAACTGAAAACTGAAAAGGCATTTCTGAAAAGTGATAATCAAGCACTATAATCTTCAATCGTTGAAAGGCTGTTAATACTGCTACTAAATTCTCTTTCAAAACTATTTCTAAATAATTAGAATTTTTTACAAAATCACCATTTAAGATTGAACGTATATAACAGTATTTATTATTTGCATAATGCCAGTAAATCAGTCTATACTATATAATATTATATTAAAAACAGATTATAATCTGACAGATTATATCTTGGACTGACAAGATAAATACCTTCTATTACAATCAATCATTATCTCTATCACAAGATAAATACCTCTGTTACAAGTAGGGAAGGTTTTCGTAATAAAGCGCCTGGTCGACGCTCTGAGACGCATTTAATTCCGGTCTAATACTAATTCATTATTCATCGTTCATTTTTCTTGTGGTCGTACGACAATATCGAGTGGAAAAGAAAACATCTAATATTTTCTTTTAAGAATTACTTACGGGGGTAAGTAATTTTTCCCATCCGAAAGTATTGTAGGCATCACCGAGCAACGTTGTTTTTCGTAACCGGCAGTTCGTATTGAACACACTTTGGATCTACACTTTCAGTTTTTGTTTATTGTATTTTGAAAGTTGCCGATGTCTGGTCCGCATTTCCGATTTAATGTAGGGAGTAACCTGTTCCTTTTTAAGTTTATCTACGTATGCTTCTGGTATCCCCTCTGTTGTTTGTCGAATATAAATTGGCGTTCCCGTTAAGACTAACTTTAAATTCATCCCTACTGATATTTAATTCATCGGCGATTTTCAGGACATTTCGAGGTATTTGCGTCGGTGGCATCATGAGCGGCCAAACCGATGACTGATATATAATCGGATTTAGAAGATCAAGGAAAGGATGAGGATATAGTGTAGCGAGGATCGGAATCGTCACAAAGCAGGTGTCTTCCCTTAAAGGGTGTCAGGATGTAAAATATGCATATCCAAATCTTCGTGCATTTCATATATGCGCTGCAAGTTTTTGTTCTACTTCTGGATATTTCGCCACTTCGTAGATAATGTACTTTAATACCCGTAATTACGTATAGCTGAGTTTGTTTTATTTAAATCATTCTATTTCACTGGATGTAGGTTCGTATTCAGAACAAAGCAGTTTGTATTATATTTCTCTATTGATTGATTAATATAAGTTTAATAATGTTTACATACATCTTCATGTGTGTAAAACCCATGTAACGAAGCGCAGGCTGTTTTTTCAAGCGTCATTTCGGGCAAAATGGTGCGTGTGGTATATCGGTATATACGATATTTTTAACAATACATTGAATCTATATTTTCTTATTTAAATTTTCTTTGTACTTTATTTTTTCTTTTTAGTATTTTGTTGCTAGATATTTTCCAAAATTGAAATGATTGTTTCGTTTTAGAATTATAATATAGAAAAATTTCTGCTACGTTTTGATCAGTTTTTTTTTAATACAAGCAATTTTATTAAAATTTCTAGAACAAACGTCAAACGTCTTTTTTATAACAAACGTCAAACGTCTTTTTTATAACAAACGTCAAACGTCTTTTTTATAACAAACGTCAAACGTCTTTTTTATAACAAACGTCAAACGTCTTTTTTATAACAAACGTCAAACGTCTTTTTTATAACAAACGTCAAACCTAAAGAATTGTGTTTTGTGATAATCTTTTTGTATTTCATAATTTTCTAAAAAATTTCTAGTGTACAGTTTGTTCACATTGTAATATTGTGACCTGTTTTATTGTGACATTCTACGGCTAATCGTTTTGAGTAATTCGAGATACATACGTCGATACGCCGAAACTCGTCAAAATGAATTCAGGAATGGTCAAAATGGATATATTTCCGTTGAAATCTGAAAACGGAAATTTTTTGCGATTACTTTACTCCCTTTACTTCGTATAGGGAAGGGAAGTAAAAAGACAAAAACATTTGTTTAAATTAATGAAATTTAACTACGGAAGTTAATTAAAATGTTTATAATAGTTATAAAATAGACCTTAAAATAAGGATGAGGACGACGATATTAAGTATAAGAATTCATAATTTTATGTTACCAAGGGAATGTATATGTTTTCTGGAGGACGTATTAGATGTTTCATTCTGTTTCTTAAATTATAATTTTATTACAAATCTTATAATTATTAATAACGAACAATATTACAATATATTGCAAGGTAAATCACGATTATAAAGCGTGAATTATTCGCGTAACTATAAACAGAATGAACCAATTTTAATGAAATACCCGTATATAATATCTTTATACAGTACATCACATAAATTGATGCAAGGTATACCTCTAATCTTTGATGAAAGTCACGATTAATTTCTATCATAAATATTATTATTTATAGGCTACTCGTAAGATATGTAATTTACTTTTACTTTGAGTACTAAAAATGTACGAATAAGTCTTCATGTATAAAACAATTACCTTTATGAATTAAAATATTTAAATATGCACGTATCATTTACTATTATAATTGGTTAAACTTTCTCGAAGGATGTATTACATCGTATTAAGAAAGGATATCTATAACAGGAAGTACGTGCTAATAATAATAGGTAATGCATAAGATTAAATGAATTCGTCCTAAAACGGTAAAGGCATCCTTTATTATATACGCTATGTCAGGACGGCTTCAAATAACAATTCCTGTTTTAATGCTATGGAATTTATCCTGCTAGTTACGGTGAAAGTATCGCGGTATTTTTAACCGGTGCGTTACTTTAAAGGAATAGTTTGTAAGTTTTTCTTTTAATCGATACAAGATTTTATTTTGAAGCCTGTTATGAATTTTATATTTATTTTTTTATCGTTATTATTTGAAAACATCGACTTATTAACATAACACGTACTAGTTTTATCGTTCATATTAGGAGGCCTGACTTACCTATATGTACTTCAGTCCTACTTAAAAGGTTTTGTATTGCCACGTGATACAAACGGCATACCTAAAACAGTTGCGTTGTTAGAACCTTCCCCATCGAACCGCACAAACATCACGAATGAATTGCGTATTCGATGAGTATTTAATGGACGTCTATCCAAAATCTACAGAACACCAACGGAAAAAAGAAATCAAGGATAAAGGAAAAGGTGAATACTTCAAACATATCAATTTACTGTTAATAGGCTCAATATTTTCTGAGAAACACTCCTACACGCAGAATCCTATATCGTGTGGAATTATCTGACAACCAAATTCAATTCGGCCTTTTCAAATTCTTCGGTTTTCAGATAGAACTTAATGTTTCAGTTTCCATTTTTTTATTAATTGCTGAATCATCCTAAAAAAAATCATTCCACCGATTTATTTAAAATGAAAAGAATCTTCTTTTACAGAACTAAAAAATATTAAATAAACTTTTTTCAGCATCCCGTTCAATTTGTACATAAATATCTGTTCAAAATAATTTTCAGTAACATTTTCGGAATTGTAAATTATTTTGTAGTTATTTTTACAGATTTTCGAAGTAAAGTACGGTGCTACTTTCGGTCGCGCAGTGGGATTGAGAGGTAAAATTGAATTTTCTTTAGTTACGCTCAATTTAAGGTCGACGACAGACAACATAACCTCACTTTGAGGTGAAGTTTATTGGTGTATTTTTCATACGCTTTTATGCAGTGAATCACAGCGGTGAATGTAACTTGATGTTTGTGTTTGAGCTTACGGAATGCAAGGATAACCGGGGTTACAACCTCCCTATTCATTGCAGAACCTGGACAACATTCGCTTGCTACTGGGGGTCTTTCTTATTACTGGGCAGGTATTAGTTTATTTACAGTTGATATTTGTCTTTTTTATGAACGGACTTTTGTATTGTTTTCCGATCCTTACAGATAAATTTGAAATGTCATTACTTTGACTATCCGTGGGAGACTAGCAATATGTATTTGCTTCTTTCTCCCGGCGAGGTTCTCCTTCAGTCCGTCCACTAATAGCCTGTCGGTGCTAACGTCTTTCGGCCCAACAGGAATGCGCCTGATAGGATCCTAGTTATTGGAAAGTGCAATGCATTCCTTTCGCCGTAGGGAGTCGCATTGGTTGGTGAATTAAGATTTTGTACTCTTCTTTACTCACGCCATCTTCGTCGTTTTGCGTCAACCGGGTCAAGGCTGGGCCGGTTTCGATATCCTGGAATGCAGCTCCTTATTTCTTCTTCTATAGGGTCTACTCATTTTTAATTTTCATCTAATTACGGTTATAATAAATTTCTTAAACAAGTTTTTTAACAATCTTCTAAAAATCAGTGTTTTCTAAAAATCTTTCGTTTTTTCAAACCATCATCAGGAGACAAAAATTAAAATGAAAATACTGTAATGTCTGCTTGAATGTCAACAGTGTAATCAAAATGGTAATCAATAGTATACCACTGTTGACATTCAAACATCATGACTGCATTCTCATTTATAGTATTTTTAATCTCTTTATGGTTTGAAAAAACCGAAAGATCTTGAGAAAATACAGCTTTTTTGCTGGTAAGGTGGTTAAAAAAGATTTAATTTTATTTTTTATTATGGTTATAATAATTTAATCTTTAACAGCTTTATCGTTTAATTTATTTTCTGCATATTTATTGCGCAAAAGGTTATACACAATAAAATAACGAAAACTGTCTTCTTGCGCAGAGAAATTCTTTTATATTTAGTATCTTTATGTATTTATCTTAACATTAATTCGCATTTTTATATTTTAAATAACTGCGGTGCATGGACTAAAATCTAATCAAGAAGAGAGAACGCTTAAGTGAAGTTTCATCACATAATATGTCTGAAGAAAATACCCCTAATTCGCTTTCCAAGATTAGTATATTACATCGTTAATGGTTACTTTCCTCAAACCAAAGGAGCACACGTTTTTACATGACCCCCGCGTCTACGTGAAAACTTTCTACATGCAATAGAGAACATCGAGGAAGATCATAAGCACAATACGATCTTTGAGATTTACTGAATTCTTTGAGCAGTCCGTGAGTAACGTTAATCAGGATGTCACTATCTAGTGTTTTGGTTTAGTCGTCACTATTTCTCTGTTACGGTTTAGTCATTTTATCACCTCCATTCGAGTTACGGGTGAACGGTTTATAGCTCAGTACATTATCACATATTCGATTTCGGGGATGAAAAAGGTTATTCCTTTAATAATTCTGCAGCTCTTATCAGTCATTTCTTACGCGTAAACAATTTTTGTTGTGTTGTAACGAGTTTCAGGATCAGGATATCGGCTCTAGGCTGAACCAAATGCAAAGTTGTTAATTTACATTAAATTTTTGATTCAGTTTTTGTTACCCTACAAAAACTTGCGTAACAGTTCTAATGGAAATGTTTGAAGTAATGGCACTACTAACAGTACAATGGTGGGTATAGTATACTACGGCAGGACGCCGTATTGTAGCAAGAAGTCAGTCACCGGTCCAACAATCTATCCCCACCTGCGATGTACTGAGCTTATAAACTCAGCTAATAAAATAGAATATTTTATTAAAATTGACGCTATGTTCATTAATTGTAATGTAAAATTTAAGTAACGCGTAAAATATCAATTGCATCTCATAAATGGTTTAATAATTTTAAACATTGTCTATTTTCGGAGTTAAGATCTGAATACAGTATTATTTATGTCGCTTTCACATACGCCTTGCTTTCTTCTAAGAAAAGCAAAAACATTTTTTCCGTTTAAAAAAAAATTACAGGTTTAAATCTCATACCTTGATGAGAACCCGAATCCGATGAGATCGTTTTTGGTTGGTAAAAAAAAACGATATTTGGATCGAATAAGATCGGTTCTGGGACAGAATTGAATATCAATTTTTCGGATTATCAAGAACAACCGAAATAAGATAACTGAATAACAATTTTAAATACTGGGGTCTTTTCATTAATCACCTTTTTATTTTTCACTAATATTATTTCTGTTGGTATTTCAAATATCTGATATAAAAAAAAAAAAACTTGCTATTGTTAGATTTTTATGTACTTCATAATATAGTCCTCACTTGTATTCTACACACATTCATACTTTAACGAAGATTTTATTGCTTCTTATTACTTAAAACGTTGAGAAATATAAGAATCTTTGAGGGGAATAATTTTCTAATAGACGGCAATACGATTTCTCTGTTCTGTATTTAACAGTCGGTATGCAAAAATTCTTCAATTTCTTTCTAAACATATTTCATTAACTTTATTTTTAATTATATAAAACGTAATACATAAACGTATCACTATGTAATGAACAGAACATTTTTAAATCGTTTTTTAATTATTAAATCTTTGAAATAGCGTTACAACAGTAGATCGATTATATACTGTAGTTACAATAATTTTGATATAACCTACAATTAGTTCGTAGTAAATGAATTTTTGATAAGGTTACATTTTCCTTACGGAGTTTCTTTTAATCTCTAATAGAATAATTGTTTAATGAGGTGATATATGATTTATTAAAGACTAATTATAATGATTTAAAAATATTTTTAATCTAATTTTGTATACGAAACAAGTCTACAAGTACGAATGAAAGAAAGGGTGATTGCGACTGCGTATTTGTGTTGTGTATACGTGACACAGATCTTCGGTCTTCGCTGAAAATTCCTTTTGTTTAGTAATTTTATTGTTCTATCTTTTACATGTCGCGGAATATAAATTACATATTGATGAATTCCTTTAATCGTTTAACGCAATTTTTTTCCGCTTTCCAGTTTTATTATTTTTAATAACAGTTTAATGTAATTAGAGTATGTGTTGTCTTATAATTTGTTATTTTGTTATAAATCCGGTCAATTTTAAAAATTGTTTATTAGAACCGAATTATTGAAAGGAGATAATGTTGTACCGTGTCACTTCCGCATTGTCATTAAAAGAAAATAATTATAATTCACTTATATTAAACCAGACATAACTATTTCTGTTTCACAGTGTAATAAAGTTCTTTATAATGATATCGTTCCAATTTTTATTAAATTACCTGACGATGTAAAATTATTATTATTATTATTACGATATATGGATGAATACGGGCTATTTCTAATGTGTAATTGTTTATTTTGTGAACAATAAGCAATTCCATGGTTCGATGAGCTGAGGATGACGTATGACGTTTACATTAAGTATAGTCATGTACAGACTCGGGCCGTTCCTGAAATGTATGGTTGTTAATTGAATCCAAATCACAAAAGTGAAGGACAGTATCATCGAGTGAAGCTGTCGTTCGTCTATGCTTGCATGGTTGGTCGGCGATGAGGAAGCGTGAGGACTGGAGCCCCTACCTAAGCCAGTCTACTGTTTAACGTCACATGACAGTCCGGGGGCTGCGTTATGTCTCAAGACAAGTCCGACTTTCGGATGGAGATTACGCGCAGTTTATGGTTTTGTGGGTTCGACTCTCGTACGCCCGGGGACGACAACAACATCTGTTGCCCTGGAGCGGTGATAACAGTCGTCACTTCGGGATGGGCGGCCGGCATGCTATTGTAGTGGTTATATATATATATATATATATATATATATATAAATTCCAAATATATTTTTAAATGTCTTTAAATTGTGTGCATCTATATACCACACAATTTGTACCCATCATTATCTCATCGATCTGTAATGAGTAAATGGGCTAATGTAACATAACTCATAACTACGACATAAAAACTAGAAATTATGACAGCTATACTTATGTTTTGTGTTTTTGATTTTTGATTTTATTTTATATTTATTTTATTTTATTTTTGACTTTATATTTTGATTTTTATTCTTTTTTTTAAGAATTATTCCGTATTAATTTATTTTAATGGAGTGAAATGTTTTTGAACTTATACAACCTTCAGATAATATTTAAAAAACATTTTTTTCAAATTACAGCAAGAACTGTCTAGTACTAATATTTTTCAAAACATTTCTTCACTATTTTTAATAGGGACATCTAATCGATGAAATATCGAACTTATGCTGCAACAATCATATAATTTCAAAATCGTTTATTGGTATAGATTCATAAATTTTAATACATATAAATCCGAGATGAGTATCTCTTATAAGTGATAATGTAAGTGATACGTTACTTATCACTTATGTTACTCCAACGTAAGTGATACGTTACTCCGCTAGAGATTCTGATCGTTTATAGTGAACAATATAAAAACTTCAGATTAATCATCACCCTTAATATGTAAAGTAGTTTGTTTTTTCGGTAAAGTGTTTTATTGTATCTCTTAACAAATTATACAGTTGGTAAGACATTCATCACATATATTCATTGTTTGGAGGAAACAGATTGTAGGTATATATTTAATTGCATAAAAAAATTCTGTTGAAAGTAAAGATAATGAATTTTGAAACATTTATTTTTTGCTCATAAAGATAATACTTATATTAACATATTTCGCATTTATTTATTCTTGCGCATGAAAGCATTAGTTGCATGTTCAGTGGCAGATATTTCATATGTTGTACCTTGTGCACTTATCGTATGCTAATAGATTCATAGAAAGGAAATTTTTACGCAAGTAATAAACCGTTGATATCAAATCAAATAAAATATATTTTGCTGTTTAGTCGTTACTCTACTAAGACTGCATAAATAATTATATTTCTTCCTAGAAAAAAAATGTTGCAGGTAATATAATAATTACACTAATGAATAATAATTACAGTATGATCCATGTTAGATAATTGTAATTATTTTCGAATTTTTAAAAGTAATCGTTACGGATAAAAGTTAACTTTTACTTTTACTTAAATGCACGGAATCGATGTCCCGATTGTTATTTTATTTTGTTATAAAATTAATTATCCATATATAGTATCGGGGAACTACGAATATTTCGATATTCTCAAACTTTTAGTATTTTGTTTAAAATTGTTCTTTTGTAATTTTTTTTTAGATGATTTTCATACACTTACTATACATCTCAGCGCCCCAATCTGGAGTTTTTGCACAGCCGCTCCTAGTCCATTGACGAATACTGCAATCCAATGGGTAATGCCGCTAACGTTTTATCGTTCGGTTGGATAATTCAGGCGCCACCAGTTATAAGGATGTATAAGGGTTTAGGAACGCTTTTTACATGATCTCTTACTGACAAACTCCAGAAAATCCTCGGATTAAGAGCCGCGGCTAAAAATACTAAGAGGGAATATCACAGTTTTGGGCTGATGATTTTAATGGTGGAGACGGAAATAGGCCAGTACAAATACGGTTGGCGCATTTGGGGAACCTGTACTTAATAGTAGTGGATTGGGATTAATTATTTTAGATTTTTTCAAGAAGGGCATTAATAAATATATGTGCGAAGCGAGAAGAATGAGATCTTTAATACTATATTTTTGTCAATTTTATATTAAATAAAATGCTTATAGACACGCATGTTTTTAAAGGAGTAGCATTAAATATATCATTACCTGGTGATTTGTAAATTTCGACTTTGAAATAAAAAAGAACAGAAACTTTATATCTTGGAAGACAATGTAACATATTTTACCAGAGTAGACTGAATAAATATTTGTCAGCGACTCCTACTGCTGAACACAGAAATCGAATGGGCAAATATTAAGACAGCCATTAGAAAAGTTGCAGAGGAAGCATCGGGCAAACGCTTGAAGGGTGAAATGAAGAGAGGTCTAAGATTGGTCTAAGAGCAAGTGTAGTCTAGACATGAGCATGATTATCAGTTATATAAGCAGAACAGAAATATTGGAAAAAGGGGCCGTTCAAGCAGCTCATAGAAATCACTGGGAAACATTTATACGGTTTACGCGTACAAAATATTGAATAAAATCATTGGAGAAATAAATAAAATTGGAGATGATCCCAGGAACAGGAATGGTTGGTTTATTTTCGTAGTCTTTTATATGAGCAGGCTGATATTGGGATTTTCAATCAGCACCGGTGAATTTATTCACTTAGCGTTAAGATTAATTAGGCGAGTAGAAGTGATCGAATTAGTCGAGAATTATTTAAATACGGTGGTAGTATTCTTTTAAAACGTAGTTTTTTTCCATTTGATCAACACTTGTTGGTTGCAGTTGAGGATACCTCAGGAGTGGCTAATCCTTGAACGGGTCAGATATTTTACTTACATGGGCTGTTGAATAAATTTCGTACAATATCTGAAAATATTCAGAAGAATCTCGGAAATAAAGCTAGCATCGATTGCAGGGGATGGAGTCATATGGACAGAAAAAGAAATGAAGATATTCTGGCAGATTTGAATATTCTATCTGTTAATGAAAGGATCGATTTATTTAGGAGTAAATGGACAGAGCGCTTGGATCGTATGGAAGAATATCGAATCTCAGTTTACGCTACTTTGGAAAACCCGAAAGAGACAGACCGAAAGAAAGATGGAGTTGGAAGAGGTCCATGACCTAACCCGTGTAGGAAATTATGAACATCTTTTAAAAATATCATCCTATGCCAACGCTCATGTTATTTACCAAATAATAAATAATTTAGATCAAGTAGTGGAAAGACATTTTAAAATAAAAGAAAAATTAAAATATAAAAATTAATAAAATATGATTTAATAAAAATTAATGTAAAAAATAATTTTCTTCATTACTTATTTAATTTTGATTTTTTGAATTCGACGATAAATTTCAGGATTAGTAACTTATTATTCGATAAAAATGACAGGCATGAAAAAAACACCTTATGAAAAGGTTGTTTTTCAAGAATGTTTTAAAACATTTTTATCAAGAACGAGGTCTTGATAGGTAAGAAATATAGAAAAAATGACAGTCTACCACCGAACAATATCAGAATACAATCAGACCGTTTACGATTACTGTATAACTATCCGATATGGTGGACTTTTAGCATCTTTGCCTTTTATCCGGTGAATCCTGGTTCGAGCCCCGGTTAGATAGATCAGTCATGATGATTCTTAATGGGTATCAATGTATTATCGGTATCGGACGCAAAAATAAATTAAATTACACTGACGAGAAGCAAGTACTATTCTAAAAATAAATCGTCAACTCAAAAAATTCCTCTCATTTAATTATTTTTAAATAAAACTATTTGTAATTTTATACATAATTCTTAATTAGATACAAAAAATTAATTATATATTTTTTTTTATTATGTCCAAGCGCTTTCGGATATTAATCCATTATCAAGAACGTGGTATGGATTATAATTATTTTCTTCACATTATATTAGATGAATTTTGAAGTTTTTAAAAACAAATAAAACAATTGATCGTCAAAAAGTTGTCGACGTTGTCGGTCATGTCAGTATGAAGCTGCTCTCAATTGTTATGAATTAATATGATTAACATTAACAAAAATTCTTAGTCGTTTATAAAGTTAAAATTAAAATGATATTTAAAAGAAATTGTTACCATTATTATTTTAATAATTTAATATCTTTAATCCAGTAAGTTTATATAAAAATATACTTTTATTGTAATAATTTAAATAAAATAATCATGCGACAAGATAGTAATATATAAATAAAGGTCAAATATCTTGCGAGGTAACAAACTGGTAATATGTATTACAGTATACTTGGTAGTGTGGGAAGGTCGAGCGTATCAAATTAAGTCGGATGCCAAAGAATCCGTGTGGTTTCAAGGTCAGATAATTAATTTACTGTTTTCACTTCCTTGACACTTCGCGTCGTCGTCGAGTGCTTTTTTGCTTGTTTTTGTTTTCCTTTATCAATAGTTCGTGAAGTCATTATTTTTGCTACAGATTATTACTTAAAATATTTATTATTTCACAAATATTATATTATTCTATATATTATATGTTATATCTTATTATTTTTACAATTGTACGTTTGTGGATTACATTATATACTTTATACTTGTATACATTACATACATTACATTATATACATTATATACTTGTCCTGAATAAGAACAATAGGTTGATATCTATTTTCTGAACCATCGTATCCGATCGGTTTCTTTTGCATTGATTTTTATTTCCGCGTAAGCTATTAACGTTGTATTACTATAATTAATATCGATTTCTAATCGACTTGAAAATACGAACAGTTTATATATTCCATTCGTGTATTCCTTTATGTATGTTCTAAAAAAAAAAAAACCGATTTCTACAGTTCTGTTATTTTTTGGGTTTTTGTCTAATGGTTTCGTTATGATTTCTATGCAACTAAAGAGGAAACATTTATTAAATGAAAAATTGCGATACGAACAAAGTCTATTTGAAGATTGTACATTACCGGTTCGTTATTATTTAGTAGCCCGCTGTCATTTGCTGTTGGTTATGTTATTTTTTTTTTTGTGAAAATTAAAGAATATATCGGGAAAATTTAAGTAAAAAATAACAAAAGTCCTGCTTACGCCTTCTACGTCTTAGCAGTCTTACGTCATTTATCTCCCACTGGTTTTATTATTTTTATCAAGATTTAGGAATAATGGCAAAGGAACAACCTCGACAGAACGTTTAATACATTTGATTTTTCATTTTATCTCTTCGTTTACTTTGTATTAAAATTTGTTTACTTATTTTGTATCGCTTCTATGTACAGGTAAAAAGCATCCAGACTATTTAATTGTATCGCGTATCGTTTTTCTTCTATTCTATTAGACATTATTTACTCTGGCAGTTATTTTTACTTCCTTGTACGGAAATAATAATTTTGACCATACCCGAATCCATTTTGACTAGTTTCGGCGTGATGTCTGTACGAACGTATGTATTTCGCGTAACTAAAAAACCGATTAGCCGTAGGATGGTGAAATTTTGGATTCAGGATTGCTGTAACATCTAGCTGTACACCTCCCCCTTTGATTGCAATAAACTGAACCATAAGTGTCCAAAAAAGCCCAAAATCCAAAAAAAAATTGGATTTTGTACTTTTTCTTAACTGCAGTAATAAGCTCTCATCTAGAGCTTTTCAACGATATATCATAAGTGGTACTTATTTTTATTGGTTCCTGAGTTATAGCCAAATAAAATTTTAATTAATGAAATATTTGGATCTTACAAGGGGAAGGCACATCAGTTCGAATCAGACTTCATCTCCTTTCATTGTAAATAATGAATAATAATTAATAGTAATTAAATGAATATTACGATGAATAATTCTCTAATAACAAACAAAAAAAAAGAATATATTAGCAGTTTTTAATGAAATAAAATTTTATGTACATTTCATTTTAAGAAATGTAATTTAATAGGCGTACAAGGAAAGTCGTGTGTTATACATCAGATAGAAATGCACTACTTATAATAATTTTAGTAAACAATTTTATACTTTAATTTTTATAGTGCTACAGCTAAAATCTAGCAACCCTATTTCGATAATTATTTTCTTATATAATTGTTTGGTTTTTAATGTAATCTTATGCGAGATATTAAATTTTATATATCACGCAAACATACATGACTTATGTTTGTTACGTTAGTTATTAATGTTTATTACAGTTTTACACGCATATGCCATTACGTTTTACGCATATGGCTTAATTTTTAAATAAGATTACGTATATTTTAGAATAGTATTATATTTTTTGTTATTTAAAAGAAAATTTTGGTGAATCTAGACGTTGTTCGGGGGCTAATGAATAGGTGCTACATTTTACATAGCTACGAGTACGGGAAAACAACTACTCTGGCACCGGACGTCAGTCTCTCTCTCCGTTGTGCGAATATTCATATAGTATTTAAAAATTACAGACATTCAGAAATTTGCTTTAAAATTATAAATATATTTTTATAGACAATAAGTTATAAGTTATTTATTGAAATAAACTGGGAAAACTACATTAAAATCTGTAACTACATGGCAGTTTCGATTTTAAATAATCATCATCAGTAGATACCGACAAATTAGTTTTCATATGAAATAAGTAAAATTAATAAATGAATGATAAAAAGAAGAAATAATAATTACCAGTAATAATTTAAAAAAAAGCAGTGTTTCGTAAGCACTGTTTATTTTTCAAATAAATATAATTGTATATTAATTATTACGAGGTTTACACGTCGTTCAGATGGTGGGGTATAACCGTTTCAACCAGTTATCAAGTATGTTTAAGAAAGAATGTTTTATTTAGTGTTACTCGTTTATCGTAGAGTATGACCCTAACTAAGTACATACGAGGATCTTCGATAATCAAAGAGATATATGGCAGCAGTGGAAATACTGTTAGATTGAATGAAACTGTCCGACGTTCAAGTTGACATGAAATATCAGCTGCTTGAAATGAGTATTATTACCTCTTATTTCAAAATGTCGCATAAGTTGTGTATCGTGGAAGAACAGCGTACTTTGATGAGATTTTATTTTATTTTCTAAGGTGTAAAACCGGCCTAAATTCACTAACGAATGTTAAAACATTAACATTGTATTAACCGTGAAAATTTTTGTATGTGTATAGAATTGTTTAAACTAGGTGTAACAAGTATCAGTAATTTTCATCGTATAGGAAGATTTGTGTAAGTTTTGACTGACACTTTGCAAAATTCCAATAATGGTCTTATTTGCAAGGAAAGATTTAAAAATTTGAGAAATTACTGAAATTTGTAGTGCGAGTTTCGGTACTGTCCATTCCATTATCCACGATAAACTGAGCTACAGCAAAATGAGTTTCGAGACTGTCGATTCAAAGCACAAAGAATTCACATTTGAAGGAAACTTTAACGGCAAATTTTAGCGGAAGGCAATGATTTTTTAGATCGCATAATAACTCGTGATTAAGCTTCGAGTTAAAAATGAAGGTTTGATTTTTTCTAGGAAAAAATTTAAAATAAGTTTCAGCAGGTAAAGTGATGCTAAAAGTGTTTTTAGACCATAAGTCCAATTTACTGCGATTATTTGGAAAAATAAGTACAATCGGCAGCGAGTACTATTGTGTACCAAAGTAGTGATTATTATTATTAGTGATTATTCATTGAATGAATAAGTTTTCATCAGTTTTGTTTCATTAATTATCGAACGAGTCTAGTATCTTAACGAATGCGGAAAGGGATTTTTATATAACGAAACGGTCGGATACAATCCTTTTTGTTAAAGAAAGCGTACGGATAAAACTTAAAAAGATGCACTAACAAATAGCAAAAAATTGTGCCAGTTGATGAGAATTTTAAAGCGTGTATGCTGTAGAGAAGAGAAGGAACTTCTGACCGCTAATGTCTCGCAAAAAAAGTATGAAAAACATTCCTAACAATTCATAAGTATCGATGACTGCCAACTACATCGACCGCAGAATTATGGTATCGATATTTCTTAATAATCTTTATAAAAAAAGAATTAAAAAAAGGAAAACATCAGTGATAGAGTTCCTGTTTACAAAAACATTTAACAATGTACAGGAGGGGCAATAAATTTCGTTTCTTTTAAGTTATGAGTATTATATAAATGTAAGAATTATGAATGTCGTAATATATTTACGATTATTGTTATTTTATTAGGCTACACGATGTATATAATATTCGCATTCCTGTGGTCTACGCAAAATATGAAGATCAATTTTATGATACCGTGACGAAATAATATGATGTGCTTCCTTTCACTGTTAGTAACTTATTTTTAATATGCTTTTATATTAACATTTAATACGAGATCATTGTTAGCCAAAATTAATGTAGTAATTTCATTTTTTCTATTAATTATTCTATTACTATTATATAATAGATAATATAATATATTTTTTAATTTCTAATTTCAGACAAGATATAATTTAACCACTGTTTAATAGGTTATTATTAATATTCCTGTTGTTTTAGTTCGACGTAAGGTACAACCGTTAAAATGATTGTTTGGAAATTTAAAAATTTTTTTGTTTAACACTTGTGAAAGTGTTCTTTCCTATTATTCGTTTGTCTACAATACACGACGAAGGACATTTCTTGAGAATCAAACTTGTTTCATGTTAACTGTGCGTATCTTTGTGTACACCGATTAACATTTTTATAATGTTAAAACTAAGCATTTCTAAAAATATGCTAATATTATATATTATTATAATATATAATATATAAGATAAGTTATATATATATATCTTTATTTGTACTTTGTTACCGCACCGCCACTTTTTTTGATCAACTTCTTTGTCAAAATACGTATTATATAACGTATTAAGCAAAAAATGTGTTAGCGAGCGAAGCGAACGTAGGTTGTTTGTTTAGATTATGTTGACTCCGTGTACTGGCAAATCGTACGTATGTATATCGACATAATCTAATCAAATATAACCTACGCTCGCTAACCTCATCTATTTTTTTTTCCTTGATAATGCCACAATCTTGAAGCTTGTGTGTGGGATATGGAAATGGAATTTTGTAGCGTATGAAAAATGCCATGCCTGACCGGGATTCGAACCCGGGACCTCCGGATGAAAGTCGGAGACGCTACCACTCGCACCACGGAAGCCGGCTGTAAATAACGTACGATTAATTGGTACATGGCGTCAACATAATCTAAAGTGTTTTGTAATGTCGTTTTTCATTAAAAAACACCTTTTTCCACCTTAAATAAACATTCATTTTTTCATGAAATGAGAAAATTTGCATAAAAAAGGAAAAATATTGGTGGTGTGATAACAAACAACCTCTTTATTTACGAATTTTAAGATTTATTTTGATTAGTATTTCGGTTGCCATCAAAAGTTCGTTGTGTTTAGGAAAAGAACCCTTAAATAGGTAAATTAAATTTAGCTAATATATCTGTCTATTTTTCGGTAAGACCCACACACAGCCTAGCAACTCAAACATTATAGATAAAAAGGGTTGGATTTTATCAGATATTTTAAGGATTTTATCAGATATTGAAAAAACATTTGACGTAAAATACTATAGGCTAAGACGATCCTGACCAAAATGGTTCAGTTTTGGTTAGGGTTTATAATTATGCTATAATAATGACGGCAAAAAAAAAATAAATAGATATCTTCGAGTGGTCTGTATTGATCAGTGTACTAGTATTCTTTCGTTAAAAATTTACATGGAGTAAAAAATTACTATGGGTTAATCAGAGGTATTAAAATGGTGTAAAAATAAAAACAAATAATTGTAATCAGTATTTTTTATTACACTAGTGGGGGGGGGGGGGGGCTGGTCTAAAAAGAGAATCTCTCCTTTTTATGATGTCGATTAAAAACATACCGTTTTGAATATAATACCTTTTGATTTATTTAATGATAACATATTTACTCTCTTAGAAAGTGTCCACCGCCTTAGGATTTTTTTTCTATTTGCACGTATACAATAGAGAAACGTTTAATATTTAAAACGCCTTAACAATTTAAATATTTAAAAAGATAACACGGCTACAAAACTTCTACAATATCAGTTTCAACATGAAAATATGACGTAACGTTTACACTAATCTATCTGTATACTAATAATAATAAAAAAGCCATTATTATTTTACAGATTATCAAACAATAACACATAATAATGCCTTCTTTTTAAAATAAAATTTCATAACTTACTAAATCACTTATACATTATGTAAAGTTTTTTTCTAATAAATAATAAAAAAAATTTTATTATAATTCTAATTTTTTCTAATAAATAGTATAAAAAAGTAAAATATTGAAAAGAAATGTTGTATTGTAAATGTGGTGCTCAAGTAAATACCAGTGAAACAAAATAATTATTAAAGTTACGAAAAAAAACAAATTATATATAAATTGAATGACCACCATACCATATCGATTTCCTGTCCAATTCTTTCGAAGGATGATTTATTGAATTCGATCATTGTATAGAAAATATTGTATATTTTATTTATTTATTTTTAATATTTATTACTACCGGATGTATTCAATAATAAATAATATATAAATATTATACTAATGCAAATTTCATAATACTATGTATTTCCGTTTGTGCAATTACTATAAAATACTGTTGAATTGAAATTTTTTTTTATTATCGGTTATTTTAAGTATTATTATCGTTATTGTTATGTATCAATAAGTAGATTATTTTTAAATAATTAAGAGTGTATAAATAAATGACCGTATTGTGTTTTAATTTTCGCGTAAAACTTTAATTTTAATGTAGTTAAAGAATGCCTCCTCTCACCGTGATAATTTATCGGGTTAGCTCACGCAATACAATAATAAGTTCTTATCCGTTATTGTAACTATGACTTAATACAACAGTCACCTAATACAGTCGACCTAATACAACAGTCACGCCGTATGAGGAGTCTTTCAACGCTGTCAGTTTCCCGTAGAGTAACAACTCAAAACTTTTGAATGGGAAGATGTAGTTTAATAGAAGTCTGACTCGACCGATGTGCCTTCCCCTTGATCCAAATATTTCATTAATTAAATATTTTTTGGCTGTAACTCTGGAACCAATGAAAATAAGTACCATTTATGATATATCGTTGAAAATCTCTCAATGAGGGCTTATTACTCCAGTTAAAAAACAGTCCACAATCGAAATGTTTTGGATTTTGGGCTTTTTTGTACACTTTTGGTCCAGTCGATTGCAATTAAAAGGGAAGGTGCATTACTAAGATGTTATAACAGTTCTAAATCCGAAATTTCAACATTTTTCGGGCTAATCGTTTTTGAGTAATTCGAGATACATACCGTACGTACCATACAGATGTCAAGCCGAAATTAGTCAAAATGGATTCAGAGGTAGTAATAATGAGTATTTTCGTTGACATATGAAAACCGAAATTTTTCGCGATCACTATACCTCCTTTTTACTTTATACAAGTAAGTAAAAATGAAGATCTGATTTGGCGCATCTCCACTGAGTCCCCTTTTTTCCTTATATATAATATTTCTGCATACGATGATAATTCCGTATATACGTTTGAGCAAACATAAGAAAGATTTTGACCTTGATTTCCATTAAAACATGTAAATGAAAAAATCTAAATGGATATAAAAAAAAAAAAAAAAACAACCCTGTAAGGCTGCTAGATAACTGCTGACGAAATATCGTGCGGAATTGTCCACAATACTGTTCTGTACGTCGGCGCCGACGCGTGTTTAGCGGTAAGTATTTTGCGAGGTAGAGTCCGCGACATTTTTTTATTTCATACTACGGACCAAAAATGCCGAATAATTTGCCGCCTTAGTTTAATACCTGTTGGGTTTAAATTGTTCTAAATATTTTATTCGCTGGTTTCTTGAAATAAATAAATGTCTGTTTTGATTATACCCCAAATTATTTTTATTATAATGTTCAAACTTATGCTTCATATATGCAACGATTTATAAATTATATATGACTGTTGATTTTATATATATATGGTTGATTATGACTAATGGTTGATGGCTGACTATTCTAGTAGGAGCCAGCGTCAAGTAAAGCTTTGTGCTTTTGGCGTGGATGGAGCCGAGTGAGCCGTCAGGAGCTGTGTGCAGCAGTCCAAAGGACTGTGTTAATTTTAATGAATTTAATTTTAATAAATCCACTTTTACAGTCCTTCTTTAAATAAAATAAAAAGTTCCTCATTTAAATAACCCTGTGTCTAACACTTAACGTCGATTTATTGTAAGTAACGTTCTTAAATAATTTTACTGCAATAGAATATGTATAAAATTATAAGATTAAAGCAATGTCAGGGTGGTAATTCAAGTATGCAACAGCTTGATACTACATGTCAGATATTTGGAAGCAGAAAGAAATTTTTGTTCGCCATCTTGGATCGACCATATTGAATAAAACTTTTTTTAAATAGGAAGGTGGACGTATAACACATGATATCGATTTAAAATTTTATAAGAAAAGCAATGATGAAACCAGTTTTTCTGTTAATGTCTTCGTTATCGAAGTTGACAGAAAACTATGTAAAACGCGCTGCATAAACAATTTTATTGTATTTTACATTCATAATGCATACAATAACCAACTTTATGAACGTTGTTAGTATTTATAATAATAAACAATAACTAATAATTAACAACAAATTAAACGGCTATTTCAGTTATTATTTACTTTAAATAATATTACGATATTTGTTTTAAATGAAAATTTCTTACGTAAATTACTATGAAATAAATTTTGAAAGCATATTCTACAAAATGTTAAAATTTTTTACAGCTTGGCAGTGTGCTAACCTCAAGTAATTTTCGTTTTGTTTTATTAAACATTATTTTCAGGAAACGCCCAAAAAAATAATCCAGAGTAGACAGGTGGTCTAGGGAACCTGGCAGGTCGTTCTACGGCTCCAGGACCTATCCAGAGATTTGGAAATTGCTCATTTAACATTTGTCGTACCCATAGATAGTAATGTGGAGGCGCCACACCTTACTGAAACCGTACGATATTGTTTAGTACTTAAACTCGATAACGAAATCATATGTCTATATACCTATTTTAAAATTGATTCAATATGAATTAATCACTTTTTTAAAAAGTTTGATTCAATATGACAAAACAAAAATTAAAAACCCACCATAACGCATTTTTTTTTTTGACTATGTAGAACCCCATTTCTTCCTGCCTCCAAATACGTCTCAGATATGCAGTATAAAGTTGTTTCCATACTTAAATATCATCCGGCATTTAAAATTATTATCTTTTTTAAACTTTTTCACTGCAATAACTACAAAGACATTCTATGAGTGATTAACATTTCGTCAGGTAATATTTTAAAAATTGTCTGATAACAAATCTTTGTTTCCCTTTATATAATACTTATTATATAAGCATTATATTCCGTTGTGCGAATATTCATCGAGTATTTAAAAATTACAGACATCGTTCGGAAATTTATTTTAAAATTATAAATATATTTTTGTAGACAAGAAGTTATGCTATTAATAAACTGGAAGAACTAACTTAAAATCTGTAACTACATGACAGTTTCGATTTTAAATCATCAGTAGATACCAAGAAAGTAGTTTGCGTATGAAATAAGTAAATAAATTAATAAATGAATGACAAGAAATTACAATTATCAGTAATAATTAACAAACAAGCAGTGTTTCCTAAGCACTGTTTATTATTGTAACCTCATAATAATTAATATACAATTATATTTATTTGAGGTTACACAACATTTCGTTCAGATAGTTGAGATTAAAGGTGGTATAACAGTTTCAACCCGTTGTTAAGTATGTTTATCACCCTACTAAGTACATACGAGGATCTTCGAAATCAAAGAGATATGGCAGCAGTGGAAAAACTATTCGATTGAGTAAAACTATCCGACGTTCAAGTTGACATATGAAATATCAGCTTTAATTTTAAGATAAGTTTTAGTAAGATATTTATAGTGACATAACATTCTAATTACAACCCTCAATATACTTTATTCGGCATTCTTTATTATATTTATATTTATGTATTCCAGCATATGTTTTTCTTCTACTTTTATACTCTACATTTTCGTCTGATACTTTATTCCTTAAACCTTTCTCTGTCTGTTTAGCTTCCGGAACCACCGTAAGGTATTACTTCAGAAGATGTGTGTAAATTTAAATGAAGTCTAGCTTTGTGCAGTCCCAGGTCGACCGTTCCTGAGAAGTACGGTAAGTAAGTGAAACCAAACCACCAAAGAACACCGGTAGTCAAGATCTAGTAGGTAAGTTCCATTACTAGAAATTGAACCTTAGAACTCTCGACTTCGAAATCAGCTACTTTATTTACTCTTTCGACGTAATTATAAACAGTACGCAGTAGTAATACGTAACCGGTAGTATAACGAAATATTACTACGTTATTACTAGTAGTACTAATAATTTAGTATTTAATAATTTATCTTAAATTTATAAAAATAAAACATTTAGACAAATGTATTTTTTAAATTCCGGGAGAAAATGACAATTATAATAACTATTTTATAATTGTCATAGACCATTATTTCTATGACCACTATAAAATTGAGCTTTAGTACGATGAAAGTGCTTTCTAAATTAAAAATTTCAAACTCTTGACGAAAAACGGATGAAATTTGACACATATATATATTCCAGCTTTGGCTTTAATTTCGACCGGACAAGAGAAATGTTTTTAGTAAATTACATTTATTTATCATTGTTAAATAACATTGTACTCCATCGGACCGACTTATTGATGTGAATAATTATTCCAATAAATAAAATTTTAAGCCCCAAAATACAAGCGGGGTGTGACCCCGCTCGAGGGTATGACCCGAGATTAAATTATCAATATTTTTAAACAATTTAAAAAAAATTGAATATCCAAAACTGTATCTAGTATTAATTTAGATGACATTCATCGAATACTAACTAATATGCAAGCTGCAAAAATCTTGCAAAAAACAAAAATATATCTAAAAACTAAAAATAACATGTGTTTTTTTTACGACTACCTCTTTAGGATTCAATTTTTGTATGCTATTTTTAGCATGGCTTTACTGAAATATATCATAAATAAATATGTGTTACATGGAAACGTTTTCTTTAAAAAAAAAGGCGGTCCCATGAAACCAGACTTGAAAATAAAGATGACTGCTATTACAAATGTTATAAAGGTAGCTGTCGAGTAAGTAGTATAAGAATTTTGATTTTGTTCTCTCATTTAACTGCACAATTTTTAAGGTAAAAACGTCATTTGATCAAGGGGGATCCAAAATGTTTTACTAAAAATTTTTATCTTTTTAGCAGTTTTACTATAAATATTAATTTTTTAAGCATTAATATTCAAAAACCTAGTATTGTCATTTGAAATAAAATACGGGAATTTTAAGCAACCCTTTGCCGGTTCTAAGTCAATTTTTTATTTATTCTTTTTAAAAAAAGGTCAATTGATGTTTGTTAAAATTCTTACTTTTTTGTTTCGTGCTAGCTTTAATTTTTTAATGTCATTTGTCATTTTCTCTTTTTCTTTCCTCGTCTAAAATTAAACATGAAAGATATGTTAAGAAAATAAAAATGACATCTATAAAACGAGCTTTAAGAAGGACATTAAGAACAGCATAAAATTGATGTTTATAAATATATATATTTAAGCGAGACTTTTAATAATATATAAAATACTTTCGAAATTCTAAACGCTAGGAAATAAGTAAGTTATGCTTTTTATGATGTCATGTACATTAAATATTCCAAAAGAAAGCGTGTTCGTTTACCGGAATGTTATTATAATATTTCATTGTAGACATGCAGCCGGCCAGATACTTATCAAGATGTACGGTAGGTTTTTTCTTTTAACTGATTAATAGACAGGTGCACTTGCTTACCGATTAACTCGACATAACGTACTCTGTAATAATTATCTTTTTATTTAATATATTATTTTAATATAATATCTACGGTGAATAATTAAATTTAATTGCTTAAAATCACTGTTTGGAACGGTTTATCGTTTTAGTATTTGTTTTTTTTAAGGATGCATACACAGAAGGATTGTGTAAATAAAGTCATACTTGTTTGCAATAGACAACAGTATTATTGGTGAATGAATGTATATACACATGCATGAAATGTATGTAATAATTTTTACTACTACTGCTATTACTAAACTAGTTGTAATTATGCTCGTAGGCTATTTACCTTCGTGTTAAATCATTCACGAATATTTTCATTCATATTCCTTTTCATATTTTTTTATATTTAATATATTTACACGACGGAAAGCCATCGATAATGCGCATTTTTCCTTTCGTTTATTCCTTTCTCTAGTAAAATTAATAAACTAGTAAAATTAGAAGGGGGGTTTTTCCCGTTTTTTTCATTTTATATAATTTTTCAAATACAATATTATTGTTTTATGGAAATACTTAAAATTTAAATAATTTTAATACACTTAAATTTCACAATTGTTTAAAAGCATTTGGATTTTGGAAACACCTTTCTTAAAGTTTTCTATTCGATATGTATATATTTTTATTTTGTTAGGAATTTGTTTTGTTTGTCCCGTTTTTTCCTTATTACACTAAATAAGATTTTGACTTTAAAATCGATATGAGAGATCTATAAATCGAGATCTACAACACATAATCCCGCATTCCTAACAGAATTCCAATCTGCAATCTACGTCGTTTCACTGCATTGCAATTCTTTTCTATTTCTTTGGTGTTGCTTGTAAACGCCATTTTACTTAACGCCATTTTAACTAAAAAAAATTGTTAAATAAGAAAATAAAAGTTGACATTAATATAAGTGTCATATCGGTATGAATATTATTCTCTTCTATTTATAATTTTCGAGTTGTACTCATGGGAGCTTGGTTATGTTGGTGTTCTCGTACTGAAAAAGGCTTGGTTATGTTGCTGTTCTGGTACTGAAAAATAGATAATAAATAACCAAGCCCCCATGGGGAGTACAACTCGAAAATTATAAATAGAAAAGAATAATATTCATACCGATATGAGATTTATATTCATGTCAACTTTTATTTTTCTTATTTAACAATTTTTTGTTTGACTTTCGTTATGAAACTACTTCTTGGGGTGGGCTGTAGACCACTTTTAAAACTAGCTATGAAAATATTAAACGGTCACCATTTCGGTTAGAATTGATGTAGTAGTAATGTTTAAAAAATTATATTACAAATAATGTTTGAATTAAGTGTAAGTTTTATTTTCTTACCTTTCAAAATTAGCTGTGAAAAATATTTAACGGATATAATTTCGGTTAGAGTTGTCTTAGCCCGAAGCTTTTACGTTAACATTTTTGTTTTAAACCTTTTAAATTATTGATTTGACTCCATTTAACCTAACAAAAAAAAAAATAATAAACGAAAACTAAACAGTATGAAAATAGTTTTCAGTCGTAACACGAGTAGGGCTTATGTTAAATACTTTACTATTTTAAAATATCGCTCTTAGCAGTATTAGTTGATTTTAACTAGTTTACGAACTTAAAGACAATACTCTTAGGAGCAAAAATGAATTTGAGCTAATATAGAATTTTTTATTTTCCTTTTTTATTTTAAATGATCGTGAATGTAAAATTTTTTAAAATTGTTAAAGGTCTACTTTATTATGGCGAGATAATTTAAGCTTTTACTGGTTGGAAAGAAAGTTTGACAACATTGTTTCCAGCTTTTACTCTAATTTCAGTGATTAAATATTTATCTACGTATGAAATATTAAAATTAAGAGAATATCAATAGAGTTTGTTAGTGTCTTTCATTTTCTGATTTTTATATAATTTTTAAATATTTTTTATTTAATGGTGACCGGTAAAAATTATATACAAAAGTTTGGAACATCAAAGCTAAATCATTTTAAAAAACACTATCTAGAAATAACTTTTTGTAACTGAAAGAAACTGTACTTTCTTTCATTTCATTGCTACTGTTTTTGCAGGGGTTGAAACCTATAGGAAAGTAATAAGATATTAAGTATTTTGTCCTTTTTTATGTAGAAAAAGGCCTAATTCTCAGTTCGGGGGTTTAGATGAACGGTTTACAGTCTCGGATAAATCCACAATAATTTCTGGATGGGCGAAATTAAACCCTACTTTCGGAAGGCTCTTTGGCACTCGTATCTGAGGAAAAGCCACTTGTTATAACGAATGTTCGAACTCGTCAACATAGAATCGTTAAACCGTAACGCGAAGTTTCAGCCCGGGGCAAAGCAGTACCCCGATCTTCCGAAAGAATGGAAGAGACTTTAAAGCATACTTAAAGATAGCGTATCTATAAATTCTATTACGAGGATAAACGTTATATAAATAAATTTATGTATTGCGTATTACAAGCATGTCTTAAAAATATAGAAAAATTCTTACATTTTTAATGCATATAACTTTTTTATAATGTAACGTATGTTAAAACATTTTAAAATGAAAAGAATGCAATTTAGAAATTTCGATTTTTCATTCTCAGAAGTTATGTTAACCGCAACATCCTTTGAATTTGTGTTATTTTTGTTATTTTGAGGTTTTTTTTTATAAATTGATCTCCCCTTTCTTAGTATCGGCTCTTTTTCCTTGCTTTTTTCGTGTTGATTTTGATTATATATCTAAATTCATAATAAGAAAGTAAATTTTACGAGAAGCTTATTATTTTTCCCTATTCAGTTTTTGCCTTTGTCAGTTTTGCCTATTTACCTTGTCGGTGAATCCTTTTTCTTAATTTGTTATTCTACAAAATGCTTGCCCTAAGCCGAAATATTTTCCTATTTTAAGGTGTAAATAAAAAGAATAGTTATTCTATCAATTTCTAAAATTATTTATATTTTTTTATTCATATATGTAATGACTAGCTTAGTAACGACACTACTTGTTTTTGAATTTTTCATATATATATATATTTCTGTCTATTAATGTTACTGGGGTTTTTTTTAGTTTATTTATAAAACCTAAAAAAAACAACATTAATAGACAAACATTCGCCTGCGAGAGATTTTTGTCTTGTAATTTGTATGTTACTTAAATGAAACTTAGTATTTAATAAAAAATTATTTATTAGTTAAAGTATTAAATTTATTTTTTAAAATGTGTGTTATAAATTCTATATTTGTTTAATTTTTTTACCGACTAGTTGAAGGCAAGGATTATCGTGTATACAGTTTCTTATATTCAGATACTTTACTGACCTTCCTTTGTAGAACTATTCCTTTCATAACTGACCTCACATACCTTATTATACTTTATCAATAATTTCCTGATTTTTTTCCCTCCAATTAATAGCTGATTTAGATTCGCTGGAATTAATTTATATGATGATCTTGGGAGACCAAAATCCTTGGAGAATTATTCCCTTTAGTTCATTGTCATATTTTTTTTATTTAAAGACGTTTTTGTACCCGTTTAAATGTATCGAAAGCTTTTTTTTGTTAATTATTTTACCTTTTTTATAATAATTTATACAATATTACACAATATTTTTATTATTTTGAAATGCATAAATTAAGACTGTTCAATTGTAACTAAACATGTGTTGATATGAGTAAATGAGTAGGGGTTATTTACGGTCGTTGCCATTTCTTCCTTCATCATTGATAACTTAAATAAAGAGAGATATTTTAATCTTTATTAGAACATCTAGATATTCCAGCTAAGCTTAAAAACTAGTAGACATAATTTAATTAAAACTTTATTGGAATCTATTAAATCGTAGGAAAAAAGATATTTCTACTTTATACAATAGTTACTTATTTCGTCTTCTAGTTCAGCCTTTTAATTCTCTAGTTCAGCTCTACTAATTCAGGATGTGCAACGCACATCCTGAATTCCTCGGTAACCGCAAAGCGTGATCACTAACCGGTTGGGAAGTAACAGTTGTATCGACACAGTCTCCAAAATGTTACGTGTGAAGATGTCGTGATTAATTTATTAGCTCGTACTCTTAATCATCCAGGAATGTGAAGAGTGGAGATGATGGATTCGCAAAGGAACGAATAGTGAAAATATCGTAATAGTTTCCGATGTGCAATTCTACCTTAAATCTAATCGTTTCCCGAAAGGGTCCACTCTTTATATATACCCTTTATATACCTGTGTCTTGAATATTTTTTGGGGCGATCCACTCTGAACCTAATTTGCATTCTAAAAATATTTTACTCGAGTTACAGTTTTAAAGAAAGGTTATCGCAGGAATAAGCTTATGTATCGTTCAAGTAATTTTCATTAAAACCTGAATCGTGAATTATTTCGAGTTACATTTTAGTTTCTTAATGAATTTACCTTAACATTATTTCATGTGACTACACTTTAGATAATTATGGTATTTAATTTTTACCTTATTTACAACTATGTATTTTATGAATGCTGGGCAATAAGGCTTTACCGTTTCCCAGTCAAATTTGTAAATATTGAGACAGTTTCTTTTTTGTTCGTGGAATAGCATATCAACCACCTGTTCTTCCAGGTATATAATGTATTATCGATCGGAATAAATTATTCGACAATAAATGATTATTTTCAATATACGTTTGAATTATTTCATTAATACAAGAAATAGATTAAGTCGCTTTTTCAAAATGAAATTTACGAATAAACGAGAAAACTAGTTTAAAAAAATCTATACTAGCATATTCATCGATATTACAGTATTGCATCGATACTGGCGTATCACCGGTCTGACATATCGCACTTTACAGAGAAAAAATGTCATTTATCATACGCTAAGCAAAGTTATTCACCTATATTTGTATCTTTATTTAGGGATACATTATTTTGATAAAACGGAAAAAGATAAGAAGTCGAGTAAGTTTTTGTCCTACTACTATTATTGCCGATTTTCACGCCGGAGTTTTAGAGTATATGCCTTTCATCTGGAGGTTCCAGGTGCGAAAAAGTTTTTCCCACGCGAAAAAGTCATCGATATTTAATAACTATTATTGGGCATTAGCCTGCAGTTGCTCTATAGATTATAATCATTTTTCTTTAACTGTATCCATTCTTTGTTGTATTCGGTTAAAACAAATTTTTGAAAGTCACGTTAAACGGGTTTTATCGTTGAGTGTTATTTTCTGCCCTTACTAGCGAGCTAAAATTAAAAAAAAAAGGTTTTATCGTTCATAAATAATCCATAAATTAGGACTGTTTGTGTTGTGTGAAACTCTTAAGATAATCATAAAATTCAGTGTATCTGTTTTCATACAAATCTTATTGTGTTTTCTATATGAAATGCAGTATCATCTTTGCGACTTCCCCAAGACGTCAAACGAGGTTTTAAGACACAAAAATAACCTGGAAGATTATTTTCTGGTGCCCATAATTAATACGAATCATGTACACAGACATTTACTAAATTAAAAATTGTTATGTGTCCATGCATTTAGATTTTATGATTTCAAAAGTCCGAAAACCGAATAATTTTGTTGTAACCTTCCATAGTGGTAGGTATACAGGAATTTGCTTTTTTAAAACATTTTATAAATAAATTACTTTCCAATTTAGACATCTTAGCATTAAATTATTTGAAATACAATTAATAGATTTTCTTTCCCCCTTTCGAAGAGGGTTTGAATATACCGATCAAAAAGTAAATAAAGTAACCCTAAATTCTCATTATTTCCGTTCATTTAAACTTATTTCATTTGAAAGTGAGATCCTCTAATTTTTTAATAACGTAGACAGATACACAATTGCATTGTGATGGAACCACATACATCACTTTTTTTGTGGTGTCCGTATCGGCATTTTATATTAGTTTATGTGTATTAATTTTGTTTCACATCGCTCAAGTAGTTATCGCTCGAGCAGTTATTTGGTGTTAAATGATAACGTGTCGGATCCGTAACCATGGACACATCGGTTCAAATCCCACTTTTATACACATATTTTTTTAAACTTTTTTTTATTTAAATATATTGATTTATTAATAAAATTATTAACCTCTGTAAAAATGTTAATAGCTTCTGATTTTTTTTCATATTTTTTTTATTTATTGTAAATTTTTTTACAATGTTACAAGGTTACAAATTATGTTAACATAATACATTAAAATTATGCCTTCCTCTTATAAGATCCAAATATTACATTAATTAAAATTTTATTTGACTACAACTCGAACCAAAGAAAATAAGTACCACTTATGATAATATCGATAAAAGCTCTCAATGAGGGTTTATTACTGAATTAAAAGTCCAAAATCGACATTTTTAAATTTTGAGCTTTTTTGGACACTAGGTCCGGTTGATTGCAATCAAAAGGGTTACAACAGTCCTAAATCCAAAATTTGAACATTCTACGGATAATCGTTTGAGTTATGCGAGATACATACTTACGTACAGACGTCACGTCGAAAACTAGTCAAAATGTATTCAGGGATGGTCAAAATGGATATTTCCGTTGAAATCATAAAACAGATTTTTCGCGATCATAATACTACCCACCTTTACTTCCTACAAGCAGTAAAAATCTTCTCGTTTTCTGAATTGATATTTATTCAGTTATTATATTTATTTTGCATCACATATTTAATCATTATTCACATATTTCTTCTATTAATTATTAATATCGACTTTGTATTTTGTGACTCATCTACGAACAAAGTTTTATCAAAGTTTCCCTTGATCCTTCCAAGAAAATGAGCAAACCCCTTTTTTAACATATGAATGAGTATGTACCCATTTCTGATATCTGTATAATATACTGATATCTGTATAATATACTGTTATCTTATGCAACATAATATTAGCTCTGTTTATCTTTCAGTTATAAGAAATCATAAGATATTAATTTTTTCAAAAATACATATTCCGTTTTCCCGTAAGATTGATATCGCTTACTTTAAAAAATAAATTCTTACAATAAATTTTCATCCGATTATTATCGGATACCGATCTAGGCATCTTATCGACTAAGCTGTACTTTCGAGCATGCAGACAGTTGTGAGCAGGATGAAGCGAAATCTTCGTCTGTTGCAGTGGCTTGCGAGACCTTTTCTAGATCCTCATACTTGCGTCTTAGTCTTCAAGTCATTTGTTCTTAGTAAACATAAATATTCCACCTTCACCTGGAATTATCGGAGAGGGTACACTTCCTTTTGTCTTTGCTTTCTCACAAGTTTTATCTTCAACATCTTTGCAAACAGCTAAAGTGGATTTTTAATATCAATTCTTGCATGTCGCAGAGAATACTTTTGCTTACAAATTGCTATTTATCTGACCGACAGAGAAATACTATACTGCAGTAGACAATTTCAAGAGAATGGATTTTTTCAACCGAGAAAGAATTTTATTAACGATCTAAGAAGTATATATTTTAAATGTATGTTAAAGAATTGTTGGATAACATTAACTGTAAATCATCCATAGCTACATGACTAATACAAGTCCTGCTTCTGCTTGTATTTAGTTTAATTTTTCTAATTTTTTTTAAATTTTCTAGTTTTCGAAGTCCTTGAAGTAAAAAAAGAAAATTTCGATAATTGTTATTTTTAATTTTTTCGTAGGCTATGTCTTCTTGGCCTTGAGCCAGTTTTCTGTTTTTGTCTGGGATGAATTTTTTAGCGAGTCATCGTCTATTTCAGCAGGGAAGCAGTCTCAGAATCTTGGTGACTTACTAGATCTTGATACCCTCATAATATCTGGGTGCAGATCTTTTTTCATATTCTGTTCCCACCCCCAAAAAATTACATTATGTACCAACCTCGAATTAATCATTATATACACAATGGTCGCTTAGAAAAATAAGAAATATAAATTATGTTTTTATAATTTTTTAATAACGAGAAATAAAATATCAAAATGATAAGTATATTTTCTAAATGATCAATAAATATGAGAATCATATTCTCTTAAATGAGGTCGCAAAATACACAGGTTTAAGTCTAACGGCTCGGCTGATAAAGGCGTTTATTTGAATTTCTACCTTTTTTTTATGTGTAATATAATGGTTAAAAGGGCCATTCAGATCGGCTTAGAATTTTAATTTTTCTGGACGGTTTTTGAATTTTAAATGAACAAACATAGGTAGTCTATGAAGGTATTGATTCCTAATCTGTTCCAACTAGTGAATAGTAAGCAACCCTCCCCGCGGCCCAATGAGATGATATGTATGATATGTATGACATGTAAGTGAAGTATTCTTGTAAATGAAGTAGATTTATAATTAATTGAACCCCAACCACCAACGTAAATCGATATCTACTGTCTATTATTCAAATCCGTATAAAAAAGTAACTTTACTAGGATTCGAAGCTCAGAACCTTCGACTTCGAAAATCAAAACTGATTTGCGACTACGAGTTAACCAAGTGAGCTTGGTCTAGTGGTTAAGATATTTAGAATATTTAAGATATTCTTAATATATATTTTTCAAAAAAGAAATTAAAAGTTTCAGGGCTGAATTGTTTATAGAAAAACTATTTCCATTCATATTTAAAAAAATAAAAATGTAGTCTTAGATCGGTAAAAAGAAAGTAAAATAATAAACTATTTTATTGTGGTTTTTAAATGTTCAATGAAATTATTGAAAGTTAGGTTTATTTTAATAGTCTAGGTATTAGTAAGTAAGTGAAATTAGTTAAACACGATGATGATAACGACAAAAAAATTTGAAATAATAATGTTTTTGTTTTAGAAAATCATTATTCACATTAATTCAGGCCAGTGAATTGTGGAAGAAGAGTTGAAAAGCGAAAGCTAATAACTGGAACTTTTTACAGGTTCCGATTCGACTGTATTAGTTGAATTATGGAATACAAATTTATTATTCCTTTAATTATTTATATTTATAATTTACTTTTACAGAACTATTTATATTTCACCATAAACATCTACCGGTTTTTCTTGTTATTTATGCATTTACTCGAGTGAAATTATATTTAATGATAAAATTACCGATACGAGTTATGAATTATTAGAAATAGACTTTAAAATTTAAAGGATCTATATTTATCCTATTTACATCGTAATAAATATAAGTAAAAGCGCGTTATTAAAGTAATTATTATCAATGTTATCATCAGGAACAATTTTTTTAAGACTAATATGAAGTAATTATTTAATAAACGTTTTTGATCTAATTATTTAAAGAATCAAATTTATTTATTTGATGTCAAATAAAACATCTCACGTTTGACATATTAATTTAATTCAGTTAGCAATTATAATTAGTATACGTCCTAGACGCGCACACATACCAGTTTAACCGCTAATATATTTTGTAATATTTTAATAATAATAAAAATAAATTTTAAGCGAATTTAAATTAGAATGTTTCCATTATAGTTTTCGACTACTACATTGTATTATTTATTATTAAATTTGTATTAACATTTGTAATCTTTTACTATAATAAAATATTATAACTTTAAATTTGTTTTATTTAGATTAAAAAAAAGGAATTAAACTAGGTTAATCAGTTAAATTTCGTAATTCGATCGCGTATGATTTTAAGAAAGGATTTCCTTTCTTTATAAAACAAGAGCACGAGAAAAACAATCCATCGAAAGGTCGGATAGTTTGATGTTCCCCGAGTTACTACTCCGCGGTAAGTGCCGCTTACAATTCTTCGGGAGTTAAAAATGGTTTTACCCGAGCTAGGAAAATATATTATTGATCGACGATTTTTTTAGATTTTTTAAGTGTTCTTGTATTTTCCAAGTAAGAGATATAAAAAGTATCTTGGATTCTTAAAGGATTCGAGATAGTTGTTTGATGTTCAGAAAGCATCTTGAGCTATTGAAGAATGGTATTGTTTATCCTTGCAGCAGTTTAGGCTTTTTAAAATAGCTTCACCCGTTTTTAGATATGATGACGTAAGGAAGTATTTCACTAAACTGTAAAATTTTCATTTAGGTTAGACGTCCGAGCATTGTCAGCCAAGCTATCTAGGTAGACGTTTGTGAATTTTTACAGACAACTTTGGAAGAAATAATGTGATCATCAAGGGCGATGATGACGTAGAAAAGAAGGTTTCTTTTTTCGAAAACGAAGCCAAACTAGCTGTGATAAATTAACCTATTGAACATGATCAGTGGGCGAAAACCGTAGTAAAGTATAACTGTAGTCATTTTTGACGATACGTAGAAAATGAATTTCTTCTTTTAGTTTAACTACCAATAAAGCAAAACTAAACGAAGTAAGAAATAAACGACTATTTGAATATAAATAATAGCCCGAAGCGAAGTAAAAATCCTTTTCTGACTGAAAGAGATAATTTTGTAGTAGAGATGTGAACAGTTAAATTACGTTTCCGCTTTTAAATTAGATTTGATTAAAATAACTTCATTTATGCCGTGTCGTATTGTTTAATTCCACTTAATTTATTCAAATGAATTTTGTAACTTAGATTAAATATACTTCTAAGAATTTCTCCTGGAGGTATTAATTTAAAAAAAGGAAAGATCTGATACTTTTATGTTTTACAATCGTAAGTGTGCATCATTTATTTTATACACGCATGCAATGCTACGCCTACACAGGGTCTGGTCAACTGACAAGACTCCAATTGATAATGATTGGGCACAGTTACAAAAACCCCTTGGACACGATACAGCAATATAAGTATTACCAGGCTCACACCTATCTATAATGGGGTTTACTGGGTCTTGCTACCATAGCTAAGCCCTGATGGTGACATAATTACCGGCTTACTATTAAATGTAATCAGCTAAAACCTTAGTACAACCGGTCTTATCTGCATATCGCCATAACGACGTGGTAGCCGGTCCGACCGAAACCGAGTAAGATCGCCCGAACTTTTGGATCTGGCGCGGTCTCGAACATCCGCTTTGCTACGTGGAACCTGAAATCTAGCCCGATAATGGCCACCTTTGGCAAGATAGGTCGAGACGCGAAACTACACGATAAGTTGTTATCGTCTGTGTAAATCGTGTTCCGATGTCATAAATAATATTCGCCCGAGGTATCGGAAAATCTGCTTGTATTTTGGGTACGGTTAAACAGTCATAAAACGAGCAGCGTGCTCTATAAATCTAGGCACCGGTCGAAAATTACAATTAATAACAGTGTCTAACGGGATTTTATATACGATAAAGTTTCGTCGGCAAAATACTAAGGTAAATAAATACTAAGGTATGTAACGCAGCGTTTTATCTAATTGTAACAATCATCTAAAAACCGCTTCTTGCCCGGCTTAAAAAACATTTCCAATTACGTTACTGTTTCGACATGTAATTGTGCTTTGTCTAGTACTAAGTTTTTTTATTCGGATTTACTTTACTGGTTTTTTTCTAGTATAACAATAATAATGGTAATAATAATTATTATGAACAAATAATACTTAAGATACATAGAAATGTATGTAAAAGTAAGAGAAAAGTCACACGAAATAACAGTATAAAAATAACTATTTAGCTGTTTAGTCGGATTAAATGTAGTACAACATTTTTTTGCTTTTATGTTGTTATAGTTTAACTTTCCCAGGGAAGTGAGTGTATCGTTCTGTTTATCTTACAGTATGTCAGAACAGACAGTATACAGGCATATCGTATAATGCACTTTGATATTTTAAACATTTTTATGTATAATAAGAAAAATAAACATTATTTTTACATTATATTTGGATTATTTCAGTAAATTTTGAACATTATTCATTAGTAAGTTCGTTGCTCTTTTATTTCGTAATACGGTAATTATTACGTATTACAACATTTCCTGTTATAATAATTATTGCATGTTAGTTTAAAAATTACTTTGTTTGGCTTTTATTCAAGAAGTCATCTGTTAAAATTTCCAATATAACCGCACATAGAACGCCTTAAACCGGGTTAAGACAGAATTCCTTTTCTATGAGAATTAGGAGGTCCGGCTTCGCTTATTCCCAGATAGCTCTTTTGTTTACCCGCTAGGTAGGATAGAAAATCTTTCAGATTCACCTGTAAGAAAGCGGCCCCTTCAAGCCTGTTAAATATCAGGAAAGCAGTAACTCTAAGGTTTTTACATCCTTAGGACGGAACAGTAAACGTAGGGATGGAATCGAAGATAAGGGAAAATGTTGGATAATTAGAAAGTAACATCGGATGTATTCCGCTGAAGGACAGCGACACGGGGTGAAAAAATTTTGCTCCTGAGATCTGATAAATATTTGTTTTCCCAGGATCACCGCATTACCGATCGATCACCTAAAAATTAAACGTGTATTCCGTAACAAAATTCGTTTGTCAATTTACTCGGAAGAAAATAATCGGTCCTATTTTTTTTCGAGTACACCATTAATGCAGAACGATATCAGGATATTTTATTTCAGTTCATTGCTCCAATTATATAGGAGTTATAGAAGTTAGATTGTATGTTTTGTGTTTTTTTAATGATTCTGTTACCGTGAAAGACTGATATCTGGCAAATGTCGATATTCTCCGGTGAAATCATTTTTTCAGTATGTAAATAATTGTATCCTGACCTCAACAGAAGTTATTTTTAATATGTAAACACTGAAATTTCGTCACTCACTCTTTCACCACAGATGGAAATTTGAAATTTAACTTTTTTCTAATTTAGTAAACTAAGTAATCAAGAGATCAATAAATTGAATATTTCTCCCTTAAGTTGAAAAATGTAGGTTGAGGATTCCTCCACTAGGATAGACACAGTTTACGCGGGTGTTAATCAAGTAATATCCGATAGTAGTAAATGTATATAATAAAAATAATAATTGTTAACAATTTATTTATTTGTGTAATACAAATATTTTATTAAAAAACACGTGTTAATATCTGAAAATTTAATTAATTCTGAAACTTTCCAGAAATTAACTTTTTCATTTGTGAACTGTCTCTTTCTGTTGCCATTTTTGGTATTTTATTTTACAGTAAATTCACGTGGACCGATCAAATTTATTTCCTTTGCGTCAAGTCAAACTGTTTAATAAATATCAAGGTTTAATCACATCTGAATTTTGAAATATCTTTTGGTTCCTTTAAAATTTTAGAACGAATGTTCAACATTGACCATTAATTATGTGTAACACAGATATCCATCGATTTACCTTTATAAGAAGAATCTTTGCTAAAAAAAAAAATAATGCACCTCTTATGAAATTAGGTAACAGCTGTTTACATGTCAAGCACTATACTTCGGCGTACAAGATAATGCTTCCTATTCAAATTTTCTTTATTGAATTCCGACTGATCAGTTTAAAAACTTTCTCGTCGATTTCTTTAAAATAAAATTAAAGGATTTTTCTATCGCTCTTACGATACGTTTTTAAACACTTAAAAACTATATCTTGTAACATGTTCGAATGATATGTGCTCAGTTAATTTTCTATTCTGTTTCTGCTTCTATGCAAGATGTGAAATTACATTAGTTGGTGACGACCGCCACGGCTAGTATCGCCACACTCGCGCGAATTAAATACGGTATGCGCGCGCGCTTTAGTTAGAATAATTGAATTAAGTTAAGTTATTATTAAGTTAATAATTAAGTTACTTTTGTATGTGTAAACCGCATATCAGAAACAACGTCACGCGGCTAAAGCCGCGTTCCAGGAAAGTCCTACAACTGTGTAGTCAGCTTTTTTCTCTCGCGCGGTACTCAAGGGAGTACCGCACGGGATCAGAGTGTGGGATGAAAATGCCGTCCGTGTGGGCCCGGAGATAATCACTTCTCATTTTATAAATGTAGCGTTAAAAAAAAAATCATTCGGATCGGCTTTTTGAATTATAAACAAACATCGATTCAAATCAACACAAACATTCTGATTTATATATCATCTCTTAATATAAAAATTTATTTCTTCTCTTTGTAACAAATGATGAAAACTTCCTGGATTGATTTGTAGCAATTATTCCAGGTATTTAATTATTAGTAAGGATTTTATCTGATTCTATTTTTTATTTTAAAATTAATTTTTATCTATCTGTTGCTTCTCTGATCATGATTTTACCACAGTTTCTTTTAATCCATCCGAGTAAATTCTGGGGAGGGTAGCAAGCTACCCATCTAATCTATACATTAGCAAGCTATCCATTCTTCACGCGATTCGTTTAATATAGTATACCTATATTTATTATAAATATATAAATAAATAAATTCTATTTATAAATAAATATATACTATTTATTTATAGTACCGACACGTTTATGATATTGACATGTTTGTAAACAATAATCGTGTAAGTTTATTTGGCCTTTTTGCTTTTAAAATAATTAAATAATACAAAATCTGTTCGATCAGAATTCTTAATTATTTTATTTAAGTAAGGGCTCATTCATGTGCATCTAATATGTTTTTTTACACATTTTTTTGTAACAAACAATTGTGTTGCATATTTTCGAAATTCTTTATAAAATATTGATTTGACTTTGAACGTAATATATTATTAAACGACAAAATTAGTGATGCAGAAAGAACAAGTAGGTGTATCGTATTAATAGAAAATAATATTGTCTTTAAACTAAACTGTAATAAAAATAATAATTTAATAATAAATAATGTGTTTGCTATTTTATTACAACATTATTTAGTAGCGGAACAAACCTTGGTTTCCTTTTTTTATTCTTTTTTTCGTTATTCATTTTGTATGATTTTAAAAAAGTATTCACCAAAATTGGATCATGAAAAAAGTAATTTATCACTTGAGTGTGTGACATATTTATCGTCATGGATATATGACAACTCATAATACAGACTATAAAATTGTTTTTACGCACGTACCGATGCTGTTAATCGAGTGTAATTCTTAAATTAAGAAAAATAATATAAATCCGCGTTTGTGTTAAATTGATGTGAAATAGGTTGGGAAACAAAAATATTTTCATTACGATACTTATATTAAATAATATATTAAATTATATATTAATAAAAAAATAATTGTAAATTCAGTGCAGCTTATGACATTTCTGATTATTTCCTCAAAAAGAAAATTAATTATTCGTGTGTTCGTTATCGAATGAATACGACTTCAATACGTGTCCCGATTTAAAAAAAATACTATGCAATTTTCTTACCATTTCTGTTTTGATTTTTTTTTTTTATCTTTATTTAACAACAACGAGCGATGGAATGATAATGAAATATATTTGTTTTTTTCAAATTGTCACGAGTGACATAAGGAAAAAGCGGGGACAGGAAAAACATTCTTCCTTGTTTAAAGAAGTTTAAAAAAGCCTTCACATAAGGTAACATAACTTTTCGCAGCTTCGTTCTTGACAAATTTTTACTTCATATTAATATTAATATGAAGTAAGGTTAATATTAATATAAGGTTTTTAAATATTAATGCCTTTATTATTATTACTTAAAATCGGTCGAATCGATTATAGAATAATCGATTGGAATAATTAATAATAATTGCATATAAAAATTTACTAAAGGAATTTCTGCAGAATATTTCTAAAGGTTCTGGCAATATTTCATGATTTTATTTGTATGATTTTATTTGTTGTATAAGGAAGCATTTAATTTCGCACTGTATTATAAAATTTGTTTATGATTTAGAAGAAAGCTAATAAAATGTGATATCGGGGACCGCCTGACCTATTATTCTATAACATCCTAAAATACATAAAAAATAAATACATCCTAAAAAAAATAATTGTTTTTATACTTTCTAAAATTACTTCATCGGATTGGGGCAAAAATTCAACATAGAATTTATGTTATATTTAGTTTTTAGTAAAACGTTTTGGAAATATATTATAAAAATCTTAAAACATCCACAGATAAAAATTAGAATTTATACATTTTTTCAAAGGTATAAATTTTTGAAATCGTAAATCGAACCAAATTTAAAAAAAACTTTCAGCCGTTCTGTTCTCCTGACGTCAGCTATGTTTTACTTGCCTATGATTAGGCAAGTAGGTGTCAGTACTCGTATGAAGCGCTTTCAATTTGTTCATTGTATCTGTTTGAAACTACATTCCTTCTGACCGATATAGATAATTGTAAAATGGAGAAGAAAATCTTTTAGAATAAATATTAGTTTGATATATACATCAGAACATAATGTTTTTAGACTTGAGGTATATAATTGAAATTAAATGAGACTATATTATGGTGAAAATTTTTTAATCTGTACCACTGAGAATAAATTTTAAAAAAATTTAAAAAAAGTAGATCCTAAAATCCAAGCTTAAGTGTCCCTTTAGGTGTTTTGTACGATTTTTGATAGTTTTTACTGATTCTAGGGTCTGTAATAATTCTTAAGTAAAATCGAAAAAGTAATATAGAATTCAATTTCATCACCGTGGTAGGATTAAATTTTAAGCTGTTTGAAAATGTTAGAAAAATAGAAAAATTCAGTAACATCCTTGCAGTTTTTTTTTAATTTCAGTCATTTAACTAAGAAATTCATATTTCTTTATTTTTATTTACTTCTAAATTTTAAGAGGCAGAATTACATATGTTAATATGAATTTTTTCTGACAAAAGGTCTAATATAGTTCGGCCTAATAATTCCAAATGCTACATGATTTTAGGCACGAACGAATAATTTCCTTATAGAAGCAAAACCTCGGTTCGTTCTTCTGTACCTGGAGAAAAAAACAATCCGTTGATTGTATTTAAAGCGGTCTACGCACTATAGTCGATCGGGAATGATGCATGTAAATGTGTCCACCGATCTTTGAATAAAGATCTAAAAACCACTATCATTAGAGTGATAAAAATAAGGGCATTAGAGTACGAATGTCAGAGTGACAATGCTACGAATGGCAGAAACAACACTCATCAATTATGATAATCCTAGCGGAAATATAAAAAATACTGCGAAAAAATCTCCCAAGGGTTGTGATTGGACGCAAATCTTGTGGAAGAAGCCTGTGGGGTGTTGGATCTTTTAGTCTCGTTTCGTGTTCTGTCTGCGGGTACATTCCTTTTTTCCATTCTTCTATCCACACTGGATATTATGGTTTTTACCAGAAGCAAAAAATCAAAATCCGTAGGATCTGTTTTAAGGGTATAATATATTCTCGAAGTTACTGCGCTCTTAGTGCCTTGTGCTTGAACGGGGGCGTCTCGAAATACGAACCTAGATGATTCAGCTCTACGATACGATTATGTTTTTATGAAATTCCATAATCTCTAAGAAAAGACTTCAATTTCAGTTTTGACAGCATTTTTTTCCCGTATAATATTATCGTATCAGATTTTAATGCTTTTAAACTTGTAATTTTCTCATCTTTATTTGAATTTGAATTCATTCGTCCGTGAATTAAATTGGCTCTTAGAATCTTAAATTAAAAGAATCTATCTATTATTAAGAAAGTCAAGATAAGATTTTTATGTTCGTAACAATTTATCTTGTTCGAATAGATTAATAATAGAACTGGTTTTCTTATTTTTTGAAAAAGTTTGCTTTATTTTTTATATGCATGTACGCGCCCTCGCACACTCGTTATCTCAATCCTACACAGTTAATTTAAGATTCACCATATCGTAGCTATCATATTTTTCACGTTTATATAAAAAAAAGAAAAGTATAAAAATTTATTTCATTTCGGATACAAAACTGAGTTAATGATAACCTAAAATGGAAAGTGAAACTTATAGTTTTATATTATTGTTATTTATATTGTGAAATATTTTACTGTATAATTTTATATAGGTTTGATTCAACATAACCTAAACTTATTATTAGAATGTTAAACATTAAACTTGCTTGCTTGCTACATGATTTCTTTGTAATAAAATGGTTATATATATTATAGAAGAACGTGATGTATTTAGGTATTAAAATGAACGGTTAGTGTTCAGTGAAAGTAAATAGTGAAATATATATATATATCTTCAGCGTTGAAAGTAAATAAATATCCTAACGGCTTTGTTATATTATTATTTTAAACTATAAACATTTTTATTTTCATTTTATTTTAAAGGACAAAGTAATTTGCTTTCGACATTGGCCGTGAACTAGAGCATAATAACATCGTATTGTGCGATACAGTATGTCATTAAATAGCGTGTGTTAATATAAACCTCGCTGTCATTTTGTGTAAAAACGTATTTTTAACAACACCACGCGTAGTTTATTCCGAATTATTTTCAAAACAAACATTTTTTGACAGGTTTTTTAAAGATTTTTCTACGAATCTTTAAATAACTGCTGTCTAATGGATCGTTTAAGGTATATTATGAATGAATTATAATAAATATAAAAGTTGCATGTATTATGGAAAAAATCAGATAATTGTCAGATAAAGTATTATAGAAGGAAAAAGAAAACGTTAAGGATATATCAGACTAATCATCTGAATCTCAGAGCTTTAAAGGATTTAAAAATGAATAAAACAGTAATGATTTTTATATACAGTCAAAATCGCTTCTTCTGTTCTTAATAACTTTGAATTAAAATTTATTAAAAGTTAATTAAAATTAAAGTTAATAGAAAGTTAATAGAAAATTAATTTAAAAAAAATTAATTTTAGACAAAACAAGTTTTAAAAAAAAAAGGATAAATATCATTTTTTTAACTCTGAGAAAGCATTTGTTAATGTAGAATGAAAAGTGTTTTCTACAACCTGTACAAGAATTAGGAAGCTGTTTTAAATATAGAAAATGAAGAAAGATAAATTCTGCTTCACAAAATGTGACGAAAATATCAGACCCTTACTTTTCAACTTTTACATAAAAGGAGCGATACAGAAAATCAACCGTACGTATATTAAGTCGAGTATATATCAGAGGAATAATTAAAAAGATTTTCCGATGATGTTCTTTTGGCAAAAACCAAAATGAGTCGAAGTCGAGAAGGAATACTGGAAAGAATGGACTTATTACTAGAAGAGACATTCAGATCGAAATTAAATAAGAAAGGTAAGCATATATCACGACTAAAAGGATTATGATAATAAAATTAAAAGAAAATGTAATTTTTACATCAAGAGCAGACCGGCCATAAGATATCCGTGCAGATAAGAAATCTGCTGGAATCCGATGTATATTTAAGAATTAGAAACTTTTTAGTGCTTTATCTTAGTGAAACATGGACAATAGGAAAAACAGAAAGGAAAAGAGTAAAGCCGTTTAAAATTTAATGTTACAGGAGGATATTGAAAAAAAAGGTGAATCTATAAAATTCTAAATGAGGATTTAGGTGTATATTAGAGGAGAGAAAATTTTACGTCAGACTTTTGTAAAGACACTGACTCTAAACCGGTGAATTTTTGTAAAACATCCAGAGTTTTTTCTTTAAGATTAAAAGATTTTTTAAATCTAATTAAAGTTTTTAATTTAATTCGGAGATAGGGAGACGTGTATTAGGTAAAAACTGTAGAGGGAGAGAAAGATAGGAAAATGTATGGAGAGTTGACAGGCTGTAAATATTTTGAGGTTAAAAGATTAGCACAAACTGAAAGAAGCGGAGAATATTATGAAATCTATTGAATGACTGATGGCTTGAGAAAAACTTATTGCAATCATAGGTTTCTGACGAGTTATTCTTCCACGGAACAAAACTACGAATTGTAACCTCCTACTCTACTGTAACTTTTCGTTATGATTATAAACAATACAAGATTTTATGAGCTCCAATAATATAGATACAATAATTATCCATATGCGCAGTGACATTATTGTTACTTTTAACAATTTTTTTTAAATTTATGATATCCCCAAATAAGCTTGAACCTTGTTAGTCAGATTTGGAAATTTAATCTTTGTAGCGTATGATAAAAGCCACGCCTGACGGATCCGAACCCGGGATCTTCAGATGAAAGGCCGAGACGCCGCTACCGCTTCGCCACGGAGATCGGCTTATATAAAATAAAAATATCCCGGAATTTTTTTTTTGGAATTCATCTCGTAAGAAATTGCACACAGAATCAGTAATCATTTTAAATAATATTTCGGACAATATTTAAATTTCTAAATAAGTACGGGTAATAAGTATGGTAATCGAAAAGTTTGTAAATTTAGATGGACATCGCTTGTTTTTTTAACTGTTTTTTTTGTACGTTTTATTTTTACGGACATATTTGTAACTATTATAATAACTCGAAAGTTACAAATATTTATATTATTTAGTTGTAATAAAAGTAACATTATAACTACTCTACTTTACTTTGAGCGGGGTTCCTACAGATTGGTCCGCATCCCGCATCTCTATCACCATCCTGTCACCCTTCACATTACCACTCATCGCCCTGTGCACCCCTCACCACGTCTTTCCGGGCCTACCTTTTTTCCTTCTTGCCCTAGGGCAATAACAGTCTAACAACCTTTTTGACCACGTCTTTGCACTCATCCGTTTAATATGTCCATACCTAAATACTTGTTTTTCTTAGATTCTTTTAATTATGGAAGTTGTTATTTTTACCTATTCCTAATTAATTTTGAAGTCGGCACGAAAAAATCCATTTCGAAAGTCTCCAAAACGCTCCATATTCCTTTTTCTCGCTTACCGGCACTAAATAGTGTATAAATATAAAGATGTTCTCCTTAATGAAAAAAATGCGATTATCTGTCCATCTTTTCAAATACAATAATATTTTGTGAATGAATTCCACGTCTGACCGGGATTTGAATTTAGAACCTTATTTAAAATAAGAGTATAAACTATTTAATCTGCGTAGTAAAAATATATGCAGTCAAGTAAACTGTATCTTAGCAGCAGAATCGGAGTATATCGAAAATCAATGTTACCGGTACACCAACGATTAAATAAATCGGCGCACTGAAAAAAAATTACATCCTGTAATATGATACTTTTAGTACGATGATAATTTAGTACTGCCGAGAATTTTTAATTAACTAAATATGTCCAATAAAACTATAAAAGATATTAAACAATAACAAAATAAATTTAAAAACATTTCGTTAGAGATAAAAAATAATTTTTAGATCTCATTAAACTGAATTCTAACGCAAACAAATATAAAAAAGTTAAATTATTAAGACAGAAATCTATTATGCTGATTGCATTAGAGATAATTATACTTTTCAAATATAGATTACAATAAAATTAAAACAAATAAGATTTTAATCACTCATTCTCGAGAAAATATATAATATACAATAAAATATACAATTTTATTATATAAAAAAACAAATATACAATTAACATAATTGGGTTAGGGTAATTTAAATTGGATTAGGGGTAAAATATTTTTTCTATTATCTGCCACTGATTATAATCAATGCTAAATGAACCAAACACGCCATAATTTTCCCTTACCAATGCTGATAAATAAACCAACCACAATGCCCATTCAACCATGCGTATCGCAGGTATTACACACTTCAGTTTCAGAAAGAATACTCTATTTTAATAACTAATCAAATATACGAAAAAGATTGACCATAAGTCCACTAATTAAGAAACTGACAGTTACTGATAAGGCAGTAAAGTCAAACCAATCATAATCCTTGTTTTCTAACCAACCATAAGGTGAGAATAAAAGTTCTCTGAGAACACAATAAATTAGGATAAGATATCATTAGGAAACTACATTTTGTCAGAGAAAGACTGACAAAACCATCCAGATAATAATTCCTTGTAACCAAAGATACGAGTTAACATTATTTTATCCGAAAAGCAATATTTGTTTTATGCATACATTGCAAGATTTCAATTTAATATCTCAAAAATGTATTTTTATAGATTTATTCTATTTAAAAATTCGAAAAGATTACCAGTTTGTACGCAAAATAACGTATTAGATTTTTTCGTGTTTTTCAACATAACACCGATATGTCTAGCACTCGCAAGAATAGGATATGGGTTTCCTCGGAAATGAGAATTAAATTTATATATTTAAAATTCATTTCACCTGTTTGTTTTACCAGTCGAAAAAAATGTGGAAGTCATATTAGCGGTCTTTTATTGTTCACCGGAATGAAAAGTTGGTCGATACACGTTGTCATGTTACAAAACAGTATATGTTGCAGATTTTACACAATTATACGGAGTGTAATTGCGAGAGGTACTAGAAATTTGGCATTCAGGCCGCTAATAGAGCTGTGACCGTGTGATCATGGTCGAGCTGTTGATATTTAGGTTTTCTAGGTGATCGGACATAAAAATTTTAATAAAAATAATTCTCTTATTAGAAAACGTGCTTTATAACAGTTTGAAAATAGTTACAGAGTTTCGTTTTCTTTTAAGATTTAATTTTAATATATGAAACCGAATTGAAAAATAATGTTGACAATCGGTATTAGGATAAATAATAGTTACGTTTTTTAAGTGGCTAATAGGAAATTACAATTTTTCTTTGAAGGTAAAAGTGACGACATAATAAATAAATGTTTAATGTTTATAATTTTTCTATTTTTTCCCGGTAAAGAATTGTTAAATATTAATTTCTATAATTATCGAATTTCGTATTTTCTTATTTTCATTTGTAATCCTCTTTTATTTCGATAATTTAAGATTTAATCAATAAATGATTAAGGTACCGGTAATCATTGGTTTTAAATAGTAGTACATTTCTCTGAAAATTTATTCATTAATTCTGATGGTATCATTGCAGACTGCATGTTAGGGTATACACCACTGTAAGTTTTGATTTTGAGGGATCTTTGGGTTCCTCGAAATCATAAGGATTTCAAATTGCATGTTGCGTGTGCCATTTTTCAATGAGTGAGAAGCCTACAACACAATAACCATTAGAGATATGTGGGGCCCAGGCCCTTGTTTTGTCCCCGACTCTACATCCAAAATGTAGTTTTTTCCTAATGGAGTAATGTTTGAGTTAATGTTCTAGGAGCTTTTACTTGACAATGGACAAATGGATAAAAAAACGTTTTAAAATATATAAAAAAATAAAAAACTGCATAAAGTACACCTATTGGTACTCGTGAGACAAAAATCATGTTGACCAGTGTTATTGTAGCAGCAATATAGTTCATTTTATAAATATGACAGTTGGTAAACATAATTGTAGGAGGGGGGGGGGGAGAAAATTAATCATTAAGCAAATTGGTAAATTTATTTTTACAAATATATATGTATCATGTATTTTTTTAACGATTAAACTACTTTTAGGTTTGTTAAAAATGTATTTTTAAATTAAGTAAACAAAAAATTCACTCACGTTATGTAAAATAGAAAAATATTCCGTACACTCTTAATCGTGGATGAAATTAAACGAATCTGAAACAAAATAAATATATAATTAAATTGAAATTATAAAATGAAATATTATATATATATATATATATAATAAAATAATGTTATTGGCTTGTCATATAAATAACTGTGATGTAATTCCTCGCTTCTCTGCACCTCTTATAAGTAATCGTCGTTGGTTACCGGAATAAAATTATTTCTTAAAAAAACTATAATAAAGCTAAATGCGTATTTTGTAAGTTAAGTAAACATAACTTCGTAACCGGTATAGTTGTAAAACATAAGCGAAAGTGAAATTACGAAAGGGAAGTTTAAATAGAATTACTTGCGGAAGTAGTTATGCGATTCGGTGTGAACATTTCATGAGATCGGAAAAATACCCTCTGATTTAAAGAGTTTAATTTTTACCGTATCAAAAAAAACAAAACAAAAGAAAGAAGTGAAAACTAACTCGCTGTAAATATCTTATACCTCCAGATTACTAAAATAATTTATCGTAGAGTAGATCAAGAAGATTACTTCGGCAAAATTAGAATTCCAAAGATGTTATTTTGGCTCTAAGATTAATTTATAAAGGTCGGTTGAAACAGGGTTTGATAATGGAGTAAAATGTTTAAAATTTTAAGAAAAATAATATTGAAATGTAAAGAATATTGCGATTTAGGAAGAAGAGTTGCTTTTTTCTTCCTAAAAAAAAGGGCGGGGTGAAAATTTCCGGACCTGGATGAAAACATTTTTCTGGGTACATTTTGATTTAGTTTTTAACATAGTCACCGTTAAGTACACACTTAGCCCAGCTTTCCACAAGAGTGCTTATGCTATCCATCGAAACAGTTTATGCTGTTTATCCAATTCCTTAAAATAACCATATACGGCGGCAATAACTTCATTACTGGTCGAAAATCTCTTCCATCCAAGCCATTTTTTTACATTAGGAAACAAGTGATCATGAGCCAAATCAGGTAAATACAGAGGGTGTGGGAGCAATTTAAGTTAAAATAATCAACTTTTTTAAGATAATCAATGAAAATTATCCACATGCACTCCAAAATAAAGTTGCCGTAACTTTGTGATAACGTCGTTTTCGCTTTTTTTTGAGCAGGTAAACTTTTTTCAACCCATTGTTTTGACTGCTGCTGTTTTGTCGTCACAAACGTAAAATTCCTCTGGATTGCGCCGAAATCGCTTGAAATGTTTATTCGGCACTGTTTTTGATCGGGCGTGAGAAAACGCGGCACCCGTCTAGCGCACGGCTTGTTCATGCCCAAATGTTCGTGCAAAATATTTCGCACGCGTTCTGTTGATATCCTACAGATTCTTCTAACTAGTTCACTGACCATCTACCAAAACGATTCTACTTTTTGTAACATTTCTGGTGCAGTCACTTCAGAAGGGCTTCCACAGCGTGGTTCATCATCGTTAGTGCGTGTTCGACCCGTGAAAACTCTGCGACCCGTGTATTTAATGGAGAAGCTCTTCTTTAATTTACTTTGCTTTTTCAGAAATAGTATTTAATCAATATACGAATATCCCAATTTTTCCATTTTCCAAAAAAACACCATAATTTTGTCCACTTTGACGGACTATAAATACTATTCTACTAGTTAGCAACGATTTGAAACTCTTGTAGTAAACTAATGAAGAATGGACTCATGCGACACCGTCGAAAAGTTAAGCGTATTACCACCATCTGTGTGCGAGACCCGGAACTTTTTACTTCAACTAATAGAAAACGACTAAATTTAAGCAACAGAAAGGAAAAGCGTGTGCCAAGGATGTAAACTAACCCATTTTTTTTTTAATTTATAAAGGGCGAAAGGATTAAAGGAACAGAAAAAACAATAGAGCGCGATAATAGAGTAAAATGAAAATAAAACTTAAATATACGATGATAATAATAACAGGAAAATTTTATCATTTTCACTTGAACAAGTCTTGAATTTTTTTACATTTCTTCGCGAGACATCCCTCCTTATATATACAATTATTAGTTAGTAAAATGATTACTTTCAGAAGTGCAAAAAAAAATATTTTCTAAGAAGCTTACATATTTTAGTGTGATGTGTGATTTAAATGCATTAAATTACAGTGAAGCTTAAGTTCAACATATTTTGTATGTACGATCGTACTCTATAATCGAAGTTGTATTTTCTTATGTTATAATGTGTATTATTATATCGTTAAACAAACATATGTATTTGTCTTCCTTCCCATCATTACGATTATTATTATAACACCGATATAGTGATAAAGACAATATAATAAATAATTATTATAATTTAAACGACCTTCATTACATTGATTCTGTATTATAACTTTTTTAATTTGCAAATATATTATGTACTCATTGTATCCATGTTCTATTATTTATGTACACAACCGATTATAATTTCTGTAATAATACACCGGATCGTACAGTACTTATGCTCCACCTAAATTTATAGTATAGTATTTTTTAAATATTTTTTACACGAATCAAGGTTATGGGAACATATTATTTTGACAGTTGTCTTTTTACGAATACAATTAATAATTATTAGGGCAGAAAACAAAATTGTTATAATTATACCGGTATTATAATTGTTATAAAATTAGGATACGTCTACAGAATTTAATTCATAGTTCTATTACAAATTATGCGCTTGTTTAAATATTACCGAAGAAAACCTTGCACTTTTAACATGTACAGTTTATATGTTATTATACGTTGTACTATGCGGCTTGTGTCGCATTAAATAGTCATACTATCCTTGCCCGTGTATTTGAAACTTTATAATTCGCTTCATAATTAAAATTAAAAAAAACTGTCTAACTTTTTTAATTTTCCATACAGTTACTCTTTAAATGGTGCGCTTTCGTTCCTTTATAAAACATTCTCCTTTAAAAAGGGAAGAAAAAAATAAGTATCATTTTCTGATCTTTTTTTACTGATCATGACATGATTTTTTACTGATTTTCGTGGATGAGATATCCCTGAAAAGAGGATAATTTTTTTAAATGAATAATTAACTTGTCTTCATAGAAGATTTTTAAACGCCTTCAAAAAGGAGCAGATTTTCTCAATTCATTCCGTATATTTATATATGTATATATTATTAGATTCACGCATAATATTTTACTACTGCGTTGTCTGATTTAATGATTTTGGTAACATGCAACAGAGGATAATCCCAAGTAGGTCTCAAACGTTTGGTTGGAATCCTGCCAATACTGGACGAATAACGAAAAAATGTTTTCTTGTGTTTCTTGCCTGTCAATTTCTTAGAAACGATTTACTAGTGGTGCTCCTACGGTACTGTACAGTATTTTCAGTCGCTAGTCATACTTGACAATTTTCTTCTACCTATGAGCACCTTTTATTCAGGATCAGATGTACCTATTTGGATGATAAAATGTTTTGATTATCACAATCCCGGTATAGACTTAACATTTTCTTTCAAACATTTAAAATTTTTCTTAATCGGCTATAAAATGAGGAATTCTCTATATAATCTGCCCAGTTCTCGACGTAATTAACTCGCTACACTATACCCTCTTTTAAATTATATGTTCCTCGAGTCAGATTTCCCGATCCTTGCATTTCTACCAGCAATCTTTCTACTACGAATAAGTCAAACAGGACTCTTTAAAGTCTCGACCCGACGACTAAGAGTCACAACAACTTGCCTCTCCTTCGCGAAATTTTTTTTGTTAAGATTTATTACGGCTTTCTCTGCTCTTCTGCCCTAGAATTTGTGAACTTTTCAGATTTTTTTATTTTAAAGTCGTTATTTTAATTTGTTTTATTTTTTTTGTAGCTTTTACAGTGTGCATAATTTTACAGTTAATCTTTTAGTAAATATTATGCATGTATGTATTCTGTTTTTTGTGTTTTGTAGTTGTGTTTTGTTTTTCTTTTACTTTTTTTAATGTAATTTTTAAGGTTAAAATTGGTTGTATATCTGTATAGTTAGTAAGAATGTACGAGTTAATCTCATAATATTTACTTAGTTATTTTGATTTTTGGATAATTCACAATTTTTATTTATTTTTATTAAAACGTAATAAGTTACTTTCATTCGTCTTTGTTCGCTTATTATTGGATAGCTACACCATAATGATACTTTAAATGACGACATTTGACAACAAACATTTTTACGCGAAAATTCAAGAAAATAAGTTGGAAAATTTATTGTGAAAAATAGTTTTTTAATCTTGTATTCCTGTAAGTCATGTACAGTAAAGGAATTTCAAATAAAATGAAAAAAGTGTAAACGTTTAAAAACTGTAAAAGATTTTTGAAATCTCTTAAGTTGTTTGTAGTTGATTTTAATTTGTGCTGATGTTTAAAGGTTGAAATTTAAACAAAATTTTATTAAATTTTGTTTAAACAAAATTAAATTTAAACGAGATTTTTTTTTAAGATGATTTTGTATTTTTAAATTTTATTGTATTTTTAAATTTTATTTTATTTTTCGTAAAATTTTTAGAATTTTACCACGGATCGGATTTATATAAACGAGTAACAAGTAAAGCCTACAACATTCACTAATACACTAGATACATGCTATCTCAGATCAAAAGTTACAAAATTTTCCATGTCGGATCATTTAAGATTTAGAAAATCCTATTTTTTAATCCGATTTTTTTATTATACGGTAGTCTAAGCTCATACAGATTCCCAGATAGCAACAGGCTGTCTTGAATGATTACATCATGAAAATAAATCTCTGAAATATCTATTACGGTTAAAAAAAAATTATAAAACTGAAAAAAAATTTTGCACAGTAACGATAATAGAATGTTAAAAAATAAAAGTAAATATATATATATAGATTTCAGGAAGCATTCTGTTTACATAGCAGTCCTATTATATATAACGTTTGTTATATTAAAATTAATCACGTAACGAGTGGAATGAAATGAATTATTTATAAAATAAAAATTTACGACTTTTATAATCAATGTACGGAGTATGCCGATGGTAAACTTGTTTTTCATTATTTAGTTTAGAATGTTGAGCAAATACGATTTGAAAAAAATGATGGTTGACACGGGTGTGGATAACAGTAAGAACGATTGGGAAAGGTAACGAGAAAGAAAGAGATGAAAGAAATAAGCGAGAAGAAAAGAGAACGTTAGCGAAAGTGAAAGACTGATTTAAGTATTGTATAGTGCGATTACTTTACCTCGACTAAATAGGTTGGAATTCAGGATGTACGACTGTTATGAATTGAGCAAGTATAATAATTTTTATAGAATTAAGACCGGTTGTGAATTCTAAACCTCTTAAATAAACCGCATCTCCTCCATTAAATTTACTTGTTTCATTGGATCCATGACGATTTTGAATCGGCTAACCTATTTATCTTGGATACTTATTTGTCAGCAATTTAATGTTCAAACAGAAAAAACAAACTTCAGTTGTCATTACATTGAATACCTTTGTTGTATTATCTTTTTGTTTTTGTGAATGTATCCTTTAATATTTTGTAATATTTTATTTACATCATTAAATCATAACATAACAAATGTTTTTTTCCAAAATTACCATTATAAATTATTTTAGGTTTAAGTAATATTCATCCAGTTTTGAAATATTTCATTCAATAGACTTTACCTTCTATGTTTTATAATTTGTAGGCCTTTCTAATTAATATGGTAAAAAAGACTGAATAAAATTTAAGCTTCATGTATTATTTTTTTGTTATTGAAAGAGCTGACAAAAAGGCTAACTTTGTAACTTTATAACTTTCCCAGCTTTAACTTTACAATTTATTTTTCAAATATGGCACTCGTTTTTAATATTTATGAATTAATTATGCAAATATTTAAAATACAATTCCTAAAAAGATCAAATATCAGTAAAAAAATTTGGGTCCGATTTGACTCTGATAAAATTGCATTTTCACCTTAAAAATTATGTCTTGATTAAAATTATAATTTAGAAAAACATTCGTAGTAAAATATTTTGGATCCCGGTTGACACCCTTGAAAAAATGTTTTTGTTAATACTGCGTTTAGAGTATTATTACAAAAATCAAAATCTATTTCAGTTACATTAATACGAGTTACAATTGAATTTTTAATTTTGAAAATTAGTTTAAAAAAAAGTTTATTTCAACTAAGGCTCACGTTCAGCTCCCTTGCTTTTTGGGGCTTAAAAGTTTATCGGGTTACAAATACAACAAAGCTGTAAAATACATAATTTACTAAAAAACACCTACGGGTACCGTGTTGACCCTTGTCCGATAGGATTTAAAATTAGGCCAAGGCTGGAATATAAATAAATAGTCAAATATTGGTGTCAAAATTTGATTTTGCTGACGGGTTTTCAAAATATGAATAAAAATTGTTTAGAAATAATGTTGAATTTATGTCCAGCCAGTCCGGTGTTAGTCGAAATACTATTAGCCCGATCGATATTCGTATGTAAGTGTTACACATTCCGGAAATTTCTATAAATTTCCGTATGTTTTTTTGGACTAGGGGGTCTTGAAACGTTGATAAATGCGAAACCCTCGATACACATTTTGGCCATTCGCTATACTTTCAATTTTTAGCGCTGTGTTACTGCAGCAGTATTAGAGCAATAGTCGGGAAAAACTTTTTTCATGAAAAAAAACTTTTCCTAAACGTATACCCTTAAAAAAATAATATTTTGATCAAATTTATTATTGCCTAGTTTAACCTTAGCATTAACGTTATTAAAAAATTTGAATTCCTTGATTAGTTTTTATTTTACTTTTTGTATTTTCGTTAGTATTTATTTTCTGTCTTTCATTTTTCAAACAAATTAAATGTAGATGTCTTAATACTACTACTATATCTTATTGTTATGTTGTGGTCGTGCTCAAGGGTTTTTTAGAATTAAAATTCTAAAAAAAAAGATATATCAAAAGACCTTAACATTTATTATCTGTTTTCCTTGGGTTCAATTACCTCCTAAAAAAAATAAAATGTTTTATCTCGTCTAAATAAAAATAGAATTTTTGTATTAATAGCTTTGAGCAGGTTGATTAAATTCCAAATAACATCCAAAAAAAGGTGTTACAGGAAATTTAATTCCTTTTACTTAATATTTAAAAAATAAAACAAAAAGGTGACATTTATTAAAAAAAATATTTAAAAAAATCGAAGGATATGGTTTTGTTTTACATTGTAAAAATACGTGTATAGAAAAAAGCCATAAATGTTTTGTTTTTGATGTATGCTACAAAAAAATTTCAACCTGACTTTTGCTCCTAAAATGCAGTACTTTTTTTTTGGTCATTGATCACTATAAAAAATAATTTGTTATTTGACGATAACTATTAAAAAAAAAAATGGTTCCAAAAACTGTTAACACTTTTTGAGAAACGTCATGTAAAGAAAACAAAAAAAACTAAACTATTTTTAGGTTTGATGTAAAGTAACGTTCAAGACTGGCAATTAAAACTGTTAATTGCAAACATTAAGTCAACATTATATTTGAAGTACCCTCAAAAAAAGTAATCCAAAGGAGAGAGGTCTGGAGACCTGGCAGGCCACTTTACGGCTCCTCTACGACCTATACAGCAATTTGGAACTTGTTCATTTAAAATTTGCCTTGACCTTAGATAATGAGGTGGTGCTCCGTCTTGCTGAAGCCATACGTTATTATTCAACTCTGTCCAACATTTTCCCGGATATTTGGTAAAATTTTCCCGGATATTTGGTAAAATCCTAAAGTTGCAGTAAGCATCTCCTGTAATATGATGATTCTCCTATAATACCGATGATTGCCGTCCAAAGGTTCACTTTGTGAGAGTGCTATATATGAGCTTCCAACATCAATCTGTGATTATTATTCGTTCTAATATCGACAGTTTTGCTTATTCACATGGCCATTTAACATAAAATTCACTTCAGTAAATATTATTTAATTAGAAAAATTTGTGTCTTTCGTCTAATTTTTGCATAATATCACAATGCTCAACTCGGCGATCAAAATCATCTTCCAAAAGTTCTTGCACCAGGTGCAGCTTATAAGGGTAAAAATTATTTGTTTTAAGAATCTTTTAAACTGAAAAATAACTGATGTCATTTGAGACGAACAGCTATCCGAATCGATGAATGAGGGTCTTCAACCATGGTCTGCAAAACATCTAATGACTTTGCATCAGTTGTGACAGTTTTTGGTCTACCGGTGCGAGGACGATCTTTACAATACTGGTTTCTGCAAATCGCTGTACTGTCTTGATTACAGTCAATTTAATTATTGGTTCTCTGTTTATTAAACAAATCACATACCTCTTATAAAGGCCGAACTCTCACCGTATCCGTACATCAACAGAGTTCTTTAGGTTTCACTTAAAGAAGGCATTATTTTAAGATAAAACTAAATAAATGAACGGGGGAGGAAACTAATAATAAAACTCGCTACAAAAAAAAAAAAAATTGAACCACTAGGTCTAAAACTTAATTTTAGACCTAATTTTAGTCTCAAATTTTACCATAAGTACGTTGAAGTAAAAAGGTGAAATGAGAAGTTAGCAGGTTGCATTTTTTCAACGTAATACAAACTGCATTGTAATTTAACAGCTGATTTACTCATTTAGTGATTTTACATGCATCATGAATGTAAAATGCAATGAAATTGTTCATGCAGGACGTTTTACCTCGTTTTATTGTTAACACGATTTCAGTCATTGCAAATTTGAATGCTTATAACTCGATAACAAAGCCATTAACAGAAAAACTGGTTTCACCATTGTGTTTCTTATAAATTTTAAATCGAAATCATGCATCATGTGGTCATCTTCCTATTTAAAAAAAATTTAAAAAAATTAAGCTTGATTCAATGTGGCGGATCCTGATGGCGGACAAAAACCCACTACTATAATGCAGATTTTTTTTTTAACTATGTAGAACCCTATTTTTCTTTCTGCCTCCAAATACCTCCCAGATATGCAGTATAAAGCTGTTCAGTTTAAACTGTCGTTAATGAAACAATAACAGCTAACGAATATTTGTATTTATTGATTTTCCAATTGTCTCAAAAACATAAAACTCATAGTAACAAAGTTTTGTATGTTTATTATCATACGTGGTTTTTATTATTTTCACGAAATTTGGTACGGTAGCCTTTTTACTAAAATGTACTGATAAAGAATGGAAAAGGCTGATGACGGGATGAAGAGTGACGAGGGGGTACTGTTATCATAAATCTTACTAAAAATAAGATTTCTAAAAAGTTCAGCAAAGAGAGGTTGCTTACTAATTTTGATTAAAGTAGATTTGTAATAGTTTTAATTCTGATTTTATTTCATTAAAACTTATATGTTATGCTTTAGCGTGACCAGCATTTTAAGATCGCTATTTTCAGTAATATGGCTATAAGAGAGATAATTTTTTTTAATAAAGTAAGAAGTAATAAGTCACCAGAATTCATAATCAGGCTTTCTGAAAGAATATTTTTACTCAACCTTTTGGCTATTGGAAATAACCGACCGAACTATAAACCGTTCAACGAATTATAAACTCTTGTCGAGTTAAATATATTTAATTTTCTTTTCATTACTTTTATCGTTATTATTTATCAAATAAGAGGTTTTAGTTCAAAATTTAACAAAAGTAAAGCTTGTGACAATTAATCTTAGTTTGAAAAAGCAGATTTTAATAAAATATCGCATTTCAAAGGAATTTATCGTTAAATGGTATACAGTATTTTTTTTCAACCTCCGGGACCGCCGTTAGATATGCTTTAGAGAATGAGATGAAATGACAATTTTGCATGTGATGTTTTCTATAGATCTTTCACACTAACATGTGACATTTACTTACTGGCTGGACTACTGTAACAGGTTGACCCTCACTACATTTACATTTCGTAGAACGAGTACGATTTAAAAACTTGTATCTGTTTCACATATTCCTGTCTTCTAAATATTCCTCTACAACCGAATTAATACGTGGCTCATCAATCTAGTTCATTTCTTTAAAGTTCTATTATAAATTTCTCTTTTTCTATTAGGGTTTTTCCCATATCCTCCTGTAAAATTTCCACTCTTCTATTCAGAGAACGTTCTTCTCTTCCTGTCTGTTTTTTTTCTTATAGACCACGTTTCGTTACTTAAGTAATACAAGAATCTCATTTTAATCCTTCTATATTTGATAGCAGGTTCTGTTCTGAATGAAAACTGTTGTTCCTTATGTCGACCTGCTTATCGTATTTGTATTATTTTATCCATTGTTTGAGCTTTACTAAGTAATTCGGCGAAATCTGTTGTATTTTGTTCAATTACCTTAGTATTCTTCCTTATTTTCCTTTCGGTCAAATTTGTTTTAATCTTATCTCTTTTTAGAGTTCTCAGAGCAATAAATCCATACCTCTCGATAATTTTTCTCAGAGTTTCATTCAAATAATTCAACGATTAAAATATCTAATACATCCATAAGTAGTTATAGTCTAAAGTTGGATGGAATTTGTTTTAAACGCTACCACCATGTTATTGGTTCAAGATACTCGCTTGAGACTCAGATTATTCTCTATACTAAAAGTGTAGGAATTTGGAAGTATGTGTTTTTCATATCCTAACAATTATGTTTTAAGTTATTTTTCTTTGGTTTCTTAGTCAGTAGTGATTAGTGATTACCGAATATTTATTACCGGTTAGTGATTACCGAATATTTATTCTGATATGAATAATGTGCGATATTAAATATAACATTTGATTAAAAAGTGGAACTAGTTATAATATTTAATAAAATGTGAAATAAAAAGTACGAAACTGTAAACAACTGAAATTTAACTCGGTATGAGCAACTAGGTTAATCGGGGGTATATTAAGGTATGCAGGTTTAGTTAATTCGTTAGTAAAGTGGTGTGTAGAAGGTAAAACTGTCGATGAAAGATTGGAATACATGAAAGAGATAATTGAGAATTAAGGACGTAGTAAAAATTTTGAGGTTAAAAAACAAACAAAACAACAAAAAAATTGAAATGTTCATGAAACCTGTTGATTGATGATGTAAAAAAAGAGGTGACCTTAGCTAGGACATACGAGAGAAGAAAGATTGACAAGTGTAAAGAGGCTGTAAAACGGTAAAAATTACAGACGATCTAAACGAAAATGATTATCAATAGAAATTCACATGAAGAGAAGAGACTGGTGATAAGATATTGTGCAAGAGACATACCTCTACGTAAATAATAAAATTATGAAAGCGATTACAAAAAAACAAAATAACAAAATAAAAATTTGTCTATGTTGAGAAAAATTTGTTTCTTTTTGTATTTAAATTTTAATATATTTAATTAATGCTTTTAAATGTTAACATTGAAAACTAATAAAATTACTTTTACAGGTGTGTCTACTTTAATATTAACATAAAAAATGTCTTTGAAAAAATGTCTTTTCAACTGAATTAGTATAAATTAAATATTCAAGGGCAGTAAACATCATTGAATGCCAGCTAAAAATCTTCTTCATTTACACTTTGAATGTTTTCAGCATTATTTATATGATAAACCAAACAATGGAGTAGAATAAATAAACTTAAATTTGAAAAAAAAAATTAAAATATTCCGCCAACGGAATATTATATTTCATTCTGCGTATGGAATAGGAACTATTCTCAAACGTATAAACTGTATAATATATTCAAATTATAATCCATTACTTTTTATACGCTGCAAAATTGTTACTGTAAAAAAATTTTTTTCGTCTTTTTTTACTTTCCCAACTATTACACATTTATAAAGGTAAACGTGTAATTTCGATTTCGATTGTTACGAATGCTTCACAATCTATCTGATTACTACAAATTCCTGGAAGATGTTTGCACTTACGTACGTACGTGTGTTTCTATGTATTTTGATTAATTTCCGGACTCAAAATCTAAATCTAGAGCTCTGCCTTCTCAATTTAGTAGATCCTTTACGTCACCACTGTCTGTGCCAAACCTTCTCTTTCGTCCTCTTATTTTCCAACTTCACTTCATCTATTAACTTCGGTTTTCTTCCTTCCTTAGTCTTTTTACTGACCCTTCGAGTGCAACTGCACTCCACTTCTAACCACATGTTCTAACCGGTTTCCTTTTCTTGTGTGCTTCTCGCATAAGAGTTTTTTCTTTAATTCTGTTCTATCATTCCTCATATTTTTCGCCCATCTTTCCCATCGTTCTCCAAATTCATATCCGAAAGCCTCAATCCAGTCCCCCTCTCTTCCTCATCGATCGTGCTTCACCTCCATACCCAGCATTTGGTTAACTTCTTTAACTCTAAATATCAATTCCCTCTTCTTATTGAAGGCCTCCTTTCTATCCTTCAGTTTACTTCCGCTGCGTTCTTCTAGTTCTTTGTCACTATAGTCCACAAATATCTGTAATTTTGTACTTTTTCTATTCTTCCTTCACTTGTCCTTGTCGCTAAATCTTCTTTGTTGTTTACTTCCATTACTTTTAGCTTTTTCCTTATATTTATTTCCTCACCCAATCTCCTATCCATGTTCTATCACCGGACTGGCTCAAAATAATGGCTCAAAACATTGATATATATGTGTATTGATATATATATATATATATATATATTGTATTACATTCTGGATAAAATAATAAACATGGAGGAATAATTTTCTTAATTTTTAACTGTTAATTTCTTAACTTTCGGTTTAGTAGTCTTGAGCTTTAGTACGGTGAACGAATATATAAGTTATTTACAATTCCAAAATTTTAAAAACTATGGGATTTAGGGGTCGGGATATTCAACATTATTTGTAAATATTTTCTGCCTTCTATCTTGAAAACCTGTCGACTAAAAAAAAGTTGAAATATGGCCAACATATTTGGCTAAATATAGCTTCGGCCTAATTTTAAACCCCGTCGAATAAGGTACAGGCATTCGGAAATTTTTCTACGAATACTGACGTGATTATTTAAACGATCCAGAACGAATATAGGCCTCAACTATAGTTATCCTTTCCTGGCATTCATCAAGGCATTTTACAATGCAAACACAACTGCACTCACACGTAACCACGTGACAAACGGCAGTAACAACCAGTAGTGACATATACAACCACTAGTTGCGCTAGTTGTATGAGGTTTTCTATAAGTAGTCTTGGATATCAGTTTCATTATGTTGCCCACCCTGCAGTATCCATATCCATATTTTTAGCTAACTATAATTTTTTTTAGCCTTGAATAACATAGTACCAAATTGGATCGACTTATTGAAGTAAACAATCCGGTAAATGAGTTAACTCCAAAAAACAAGGGGTTTTGAATGGGACCCCTTCTTAAAATATCAATTTTTTTTAAACTTTAATTTTTTCAAGATTTAAAATCGAATGTAGATAACATGAAAACTTTTGAAAAATAGAGGGATTCTCCCTTGGGGTCCGACTTAAAAATTAATTTTTTGAATCTTTTATAATTTTTTATTTATATGTTTTTCCCAATTGTGGGTGTATTAATGTTATATTAGGTAGCAGTCAAGCAATGAGTCGAAGTTGGACCCAAATTTTTTTAATTAAAGTTTCGATTTTTTTTGCAGAGTTAGCTAAACAATTAAATAAAAGGATTAAATACATAAAAAAATAAACAGTGTATTATGTTTTACGACAAACTGTAAACGCGGCACATCCCATCGTTATTAACCCATTCGTGTAACATTAAATTATTTATTTATAAGTTGACTTATCGCTCATGATCCCCTATCGTATTCTGAGATTGATACGATGATACGTACAGAGCCTGTCGATTACGGTAAGATGATTTTGGTAATACGACCTTGCGCTGGAAGGATTTGTTTAGATCGGTTTAAGATGTTATAGAAACTGATTACAGATGTTATTTTCATGACGATTCACGGGTTTGAATTCACAATTAACGGTCAAACCGTGTATTTATTTACTATAGGACTTGATTTTATTTTTGCTATTTACCCAGTATTCTTGAGAACATTTTTAATTTTGTCAACCAATTTGCTATAACAACATTAATATTTATTAGACGATCTTTAAATTTAAAAAAAAATATTTTTACAATTATGCCAATCTCTGTAACAAAGTGATAGTGTTTCCGCTTTTCATCCGGAGATTCTAGGTTCGAGTTTCCTCCAGGCACGCCATTTTCCACATTTATAAAATTAATTATCCTCAATCATTAACTGTTAGCAGGCGTCAGCTTTTTGTTATACAAATAATAATTTTTAATAATTGATTCCTGTTTTTTTTAACTTTTAAATTATACAGAGTCCTATATATAAATATATTTATGTATGTATTTTCATTTCATCATAAAACAAACTTTTATTTTTAAACACTTTTATTAATTTTTTTTTTTTTTTGCTTGGGATATTGAAATGGAATTTTGTAGCGTATGAAAACCTAACCGAGATTCGAACCCGGGACCTCCGGATGAAAGCCGAGGCGCCTTTATTATTTATCTGAAATAACTGCTGGATTGACCCACCAAATTTGTGTTTGATGAAATTTGGCGTTTAAAAAATGCCAAACGTTATCGGGATTCGAATCCCTAACTTTCCGTCGAAGACGGATATTTCCATTATACCGAGGGGACCACCGCTTGATTTTTGTAGGCCAGTATCGATTAATTTTAAACAATTTAGTAGAAAAAGTAATGATTTTAATATAATTCCGTAACAGCAGCGTTAATTACGCTGCTGTTAACGAATTTACGTTATGCGACTATGAAGTTTCTTGTTACAACAAACGACGTACGGTGAAATGCAAACGATCTCAATAGTTATAAACCGGTTTAATTATTATCGTACATCCGACCTATTACTATTAAAAATGTATTTAAATAAAAAGATTAAGAAACATAAAATTTGCCCTGTATAGAAATAATTATTTTCAATTAAATATATTTTAATATTTTCTCACGTTAAGTTATTAATAATGCTCTTCTACTTAAAGCAAAGTAGTCACTTAAAATCCCCTTAAGCGATTATTACATGTTATGTGTTAGATAAAATCGATAGTATTAACCTTCAACAATCTAATAATATAAAATAAAAATATGTAGAAAAGATTCTATTTAAGAGAGAGAAATAGTAATTACTTTAGAAAAATATTACAGAAAAAAAACCCTGTTATATCCGCTAAATTAGTCAACTTGTGTAAACCAAAATCAAAATAATAGACATACGTCTATTATTTCGTATTGCAAAAGAAAATCCATTTATGAAAATTAACCTGATTAAAAAATATATCGAATCATTAAACCTCTCCTCTTCATTTATTACAAAATTTAATTTCTATTAAAAAAAACTAGTTTCGAAGTTATTAAGATGTCTAATCTAACTGAAAAGTGATTTCTTGTTTGAGTTCTGTAAACGTAATATGCACAAGTTTAAGTATACATCTATAACAAATTTAATAATTTACAATCCAATGATCTTCTATAGTCCTTCCCTTACTCGATTATAGTAGGCCTTTCTTTTTCTCTGCTGTAGCCGTACAAATAAGGGATAAAAACTATAAAATAATTAAGGAAATTATGTACACTAATTATACAAAACGTTCATAAAGACTCGTAATGGTGAAGCGAATGAAAAACTGGCCGAGGTGGAAAATATGCTCGTTAAGCCCCATAACTATAACGGTTTCACGATCCAACATGAGTCAAGTCATAGCTTGAGAATGAAATAGCCATCCTTAAGAATAACAAGCATCCCGTGACAGAATTACAAAGATGAAAAAGGAAATAAGTGGATTTCTGTTGCCTTATGTAATTGTTACATATTTTATAATGTTACATAGATTCATAATGAAGTACAGGTAATATTTAATTCTACAAGTGATATCTTCACTCTTTTCATGATCTGGCTGTATTATGAATATCGTTATTCTTAGAGAAAGCAAACCCTGAACGGGTTATATTTTTTAATGGTGCAAAAGACTTATAGTATGCTTAAGAACCGGACCACTATCGGATGAAGAGGTCGCTGCTTGGTACAAAATTGTGACTGGTCAGATGTCGAAAAGGCTAAGGATCTACTTTCATTTTTTTTAGTCCGGATTTTATATTTTAGTCGGAGGGGAGGCGTGCTTTTTTGTTTTTATTCCTTGGGACACAACGATATCTAGTTATCAGCACCCGGACCCAAAATTACTGTAATAATTAACAACTTAAGTTTACCCTAAAAATTAAACAGATATAAAACACCTATGCTGTAAATACGCAATAAATTGCCAAATGTCAAAATGCAAAAACACATTACATTTGTAATCAAATTTGAATCCAAATTCACGGCCTTAAGAAATCTAAGACATTAGACAACATTGATATATTTTTGCCTACGATATTGCGATTGTTAGCCCACTTTTGACGTAATGCCGCGTAACAGACAGTCCCCAAGGATGTGGTGTACAGTTAGTTGGTAGTCTCAATGAACGAAGACTGGTTCATCGGTCTGATCCACGAGTAAGTTTAGTGGTGTTTACCGCGTTCTTTAGTGGTTGGATTTCAATTAACCACACATCTCAGAAATGGTCGATCTGAGACTGTACAAGACTACACTTCATTTACGCTCATACATATCATCCTCATTCATCCTCTGAAGTAATACCTGACGGTGATTCCCAGAGAAAAAAGGGTTTCTAGAGTACATGTCAATCGCCTGCAAGGCATTCATAGAATCTGAACAAACAAGAACGTGTCGTCACTTTTTAAAATTCACATTTATTTTATTTGAAGAAGTGGGTTTCCGAGACCTATATTTGAGCGAAACCATATAAATGTTAAATGTTGAATGGTAAAAGCTGGTGTAATTAGATAATTATAAATTTAAATTAAAAATTAATAATGAAAATATCACAAACCCTAACTGTATTTGTGAATTTGAAGTTTATTCATTTCTAAATTCGTTTATTTTTAAAAATAAAAATATTTTTAGCTTGTTCTTTAATTTTTTTTTTAATTTATTTTTTGTTTAGCGCCTACTCCAACGGTCTTTCTACCAGGATTGTAGCCAAGCATTATATTTTTGTTTTTCACTACTTAAATTTATAAATAAAGACTTATTATTATGGTTATTTTTATTATTATATCGGTTTAAAATTCAGTCTATGAAAAGGATTATTTTCTAACCGTACTGTAGAAGTAATCGGGTGTGATTTGATTTAGTGTCGGCTATGACAATCTAAAAATATATAAATACTATAAATATTATGAAAGGCCGAGATGGCCTTTCATCCGGAGTCCCGGGTTCGAATTCCATTATCATATGGCATTTTCACACGCTACAAAATTACCATTTCATCTCATTCTCTGAAACAATATCTAACGGTGGTCTCGAAGGCTATAAAAAAATATTAAAATTAAATTTTAAATTGAATAAATGATTCCTTACTGATGGGGGGGGGGGGGTTTACAGTAAACTATTAAGTTGCCCTATCCCACAGTGACGCTAAAGTGTTTTAAATGAAAGAAAAAATTAAATGTCAATTTTCTGTTTTTCCGGTTAAAAAGTAAATTGATTCGGAAAATTTATGATACGCTATGTTAAATGTGTATTATTTATTACGAACGGGCAGGTTTAGAAGTGAATGTAAATACTTTACTATTACGTATTGTAACTTTAATATTGTAGATTTGTAGAGGTAAAAGTATTTTTTATACGGGCAGAATGAGAATGATTTATACAAAGAAAAAATATTGTAGTGGATATATAATTTTTCTTTTTTCATAAGATAATCAGATTTAATTATTAACTTTCACTATTAGAAAGTAAAAGTGTAACATATACAGTAATAATATGTCTTTTTAACAAGTAATTTTGTCAACTAATGGTTTGAATTAACAGTTTCATTTTATGTACCGTAAAATATTCTACGTATTACTAACTAATATAAAAAATAATGGTTATTAATAAAATTTAAGAGACCTAAACAGAATCTTGTCACTTAAGATTTAAAATATAACTAGCAGTTAAGGAATAATAATATAAGTAGGTAATCTTTTATTGCGTTAATTAAGATAAGTTACTTATACTTATTTTACATTAATTTTTATCACAGTTGAAATGAAAAAGATTTCATTTAGAATTAAATTAAAGGCTGATCTCAGCTACGTGTCTTTACACCTCTCGTTTGTTTGCGTATAGCTTTCGGTCGGCTATAAAATTATGTTAATGATATTTTCAAGTATTTAAAGAAAAAAGTTATAAGTTTGTAAGAGAAAGAAACTTAATTGAAAATAACGATCCGATTTTTTTCATGTATTATTGCTGTTTGCGTATTAAACTCTGTATGGGCACATTACAGGGAAGGTGAATTTTCGCCGTTATAACGAAATTTTCATGATAAAAATCCCTTTCCCAACAACTATTTAATTTATTGTGATATTGTAACGTATAAATAAATATTTTATTATGATCGGAACAATAATAAATAAGTATTCTGCTCAAAGGTAAGTTTTCACATGGCCGCCCTCCTTTCTGCTAGATTCTGTGCCATCAGTTTCATTTTATAATCCCTTTTTATATTGCCTTATTTTCATTCGTCTCCGACCTCTTGCCTTCCTCCCAGTTACAAATTATTCCAATGCCGCCGCCAACAGGCAGTCACGTCTCAGTCAGTGTCCCAACCGACTGCATTCTCTTATTAATCGCCCTCTTCTCCTACTCTACGAAGCACCTCCTCATTCCGAACTCTCTCCGTCCCGCTGATCTTCTCTATCCTCCTCCAAACCCACATTTCAAAGTCCTCCAATTTTCTCTCTTCTCCCTTCCTAATAGTCCATGTCTCTGCCCCATAAAGGGCCACACTACACAAAAAATTCGCATGTTTTTCCCTTAGTCGCAAATCTAGTTTGCTACATATCAGTCTCCTCATTTCGCCGACTGCTTCCTTTGCTGTAGCAATTCGTACGTGGAAATTATTTCAACGCATGTTTATATTCACGATAAATCGGATATAGAAAATTCAGGAGTTTTAAATTAGCATTATTTAATGATTTATCGATAGAGTAATATTGTTTGTGTAAAGAAAATCTTTTAATTGTATTTTAAATAAATTGATGGGAAGGCTCTTTAAACGGTTCGGTAATTTATTAAAAATTTATATGTATTTTTTCAACCAGTTTTCCAGCTACTGCCGGGTCTGGGTTGTATGTATATAAATGCAATTACTGCTACTGGTTTACCAGGCCTGACATAGCTGCATATGTAGTGTAATTTAAGTGTAAAACGTACCGGTAAACAAAGTCTGGAACAGACTCAGGTCCATCACTTCTGAGACGTATGGTTAATTGAAACATAATTACCAAAGAACACCGGTATCCACCAAATCCATATAAAAGCAACTGCCTTTATAAAGGACTCGAACCTTAGAACACGCGATTTCGAAAATCAGCTGTTTTTGCGATAACAATTTAATAATTCTCTTAAGCCGAAGTATCTGTTGAGTCGTTCGAAACATTTTTTTTCGCTTTTTTTAGGCAAAAAACGTTTCGGCGTGATAATCCTAGCGGAAATATAAAACATTATGAAAATGAAAACAAGTTTAGTCTTACCAAGGCTCATATACTGCAACCTTCGTTGTATACTTTATTTTTCCATGTCACAGTTACCGGGAAAACTAGTATACTACTGATATTTACTAACTACTAATATATTTAAATTTCTACTTATTTAAAACAAAATTAACGTCTTCATCAAATTCAAAGATTTTTTCTTTTATCTAATTTTGATATTTTATTTTTTTAAATTTTTGTGCAATAAACAAGAGTAGTTAATCGATTAATAAAACAGTATGAATGTGTCCTTTACATATTTTAGATTATGTTGTGAATGTAACTACCGAAAATAAATCTTATTCGATTAAACTATATTATAACAATCTGATATATACATTTAAATATAACTTATTAAATATATGAATATTAAAGTAACTTACAATCCATATAAATAAATGTAGCTGCAGTCAATTTAATAACAATGTCGATAAATAGACGTAACAATATAAACACAAATTAAGAAATAAAGTTAATTTTTAAACGATGTTCTCCATTTGATTCATATGCAAATTTGTTTTTGATAATTTTTAATTTTGTACAGTAAGTACAAAACTTACTAGGTAGTTACTGATTGTAACGTTTTACCGAATAACTTGGCCTAAAGACATTTATGAATGTCAAAAGAATTTTGTTGTTTTCTTTTTCCTATAGTTGCTGAGATTCAATGCCTTTTAACACTTCTTCTTTTAAAATTGCCACTATTTTTTATTATTATTATTTTTTAATTGTTTTTAAGTTACTTTTAGTGTTTTATTTCTTTAGCAAACAAAAAAATATTTACGTGCAGTTTTATTCTATGTTATAACGTGAATAATTTTTTTATTATTAATAAAATAAAGTATATAAAATTAATAATAATAGTTTTCATTATTATAAATGATATTAGTTATTTACAACTAAATCAGATGATTAACGTACAGAAATATCAGAAGGTAAATTTACAATAGTTACATTAAAATCCGCTTCAACAGCCACGCGATCTACTCATGCTGAATCGAGAGTCAAAATCAATCGATCGATACCTAAATCTTATCGATTCAGCTCCCTTCCTCAAGAGGTTTCCCTTGTATTATGTATAAAAATATCTGATGTGGACATCACGTGACTTCCATGCACGCCTGTTAAATTACATATAAACATTTTTTTTTTAAATGAAAAGTACATAAAATTTTATTTCACTAATAACTTCTGATTTTTTTCATATTTTTTTTTAATTGTTATAATTGAATTATTATTTATAGTAAAAGATTGTTTACAATCAGAAGTTAATAATTATTAATAAATAAATATGTTTAAATTAAAAAAAAAAAGTTAAAAAAAAAAGGAAATGCAGTCTGATTCGAACCGATGTGCCTTCCCCTTGTAAGATCCAAATATTTCATTAATTAAAATTTTATTTAGCTATAACTCTGGAACCAATGAAAATAAGTACCACTTATGAAATATTGTTTAAAAGCTCTAAATGAGCGTTTATTACTGAAGTTAAGAAAAAGTGTAAAATCCAATTTTTTTAAACATATTGAGCGCGCGCCTACACACACACACACACACACACACACACTCTCTCTCTAAAAATAGGTGAATAAATACGGTAATTCGGAATTTTTTTCTCTAGAGAAATGTTTTTTCATTAGAGAAAGAAACCCTACCACTCTCATGAAGAGTATTTTTTAATATGTAATATCTCTTAAGTCATCCCTCATCCCTTCTAGCCTGCAGTTTGCACTCAATATTTCCTCCTTACAATTAGTTAATTTTGCAATGCAGCAGAATATATCTAAAGAGTGTACCCTTGCTCGAGAAACAGTCGATACTATACCGGGCATGCTAAGTAAAATGAGAAGCGAAATCGCGTTCACCGAATCGAATATACATTTGTACATCGTGTACCGAAAGGATAGAAAAATAAGACACGTTCAGAACTACGAGTGACACCTACTTCTACGTTTACCGCAGAAATTTGATATGATATGAGCGTAAGAATTCTCAGAGAAAGCGAATTTTACTAGTTCTTCTTGTACCGCGCGTCGCAGCCTTGTGAAATACCGGAAACGATTGTGTAAAGGGACAAATTTTCTTTTTATGAGAAGTATTATGTTTACACTAGGGGATCAGTTACACTCCAAAATGGGATAGTTTATTTAATTTAAGATAAAATCCTAAATCCTCTGTAATATGTATATCAGTTAAAGGTGATGGTCTGGTAAAAAATGAATCGATTTAAGCTACTAATGCGATAAGTCAATCTGATAAGTAATCCGACCTATCTAAGGACCGTACAGTTTATAACTACCCCTCTCATTAATTTATGAGATTTATAAATAAATTAGGATTTACTTGCAGGCGCCAATAAATAATAATATGTATACATTCACATGTAGTTACACTTTGATTGTGTAGAATATGCTATATTGGAGGGAGGGGTTTTAGACGCAAATCGATTACAGTTCTTAACTGATTTTGGTACTCGTCCAATAATTAGCAGTATTGTACTATTGAAAACAAATTCAGGACATTATAATAGCCGGCGTTCATTCATATTAATTATATGTAAATAATCTAATATTAAATAATTCATACGCGATGCTATTTTTCATTTACCAATTGTGAATAAGAAATTAACCTTTATTGCACTTTAATAAATTCGGCGTAATAATGTTTGAATCTATATAAAATAAGTGTTTTTTCCCCGTTAAACCTCCGAAACCACCGTTAGGTATTGCTTCAGAGGATGAGATGAACGATGTGTAGCTGTGTGAAAATGCCGTGCCTGATCGGGATTCGAACCCAGGACCTCCTGATGAAAGGCCGAGACGCTACCACTCGCACTACGGAGGCCGACAAGTGTTTGTTATTAAATTTACTAAAAGTATTTCGCTTTTCGTTTAAGATAAGCCGGTGCATTTAACATACTTAGTCGATTAATTAATTAACAAACTAAAAATCCAACTAGGTTAAGCGGTATTTTATATTAAAAAACTTTAAAATGTTATGAAATATGATCTTCCTCGATTTCAGTATCTATAATTTTCTTTTAAGTACGTTTCTCGAGTTTATGTGAGAAGTAAATTCTCCTATTGTGTAGCGTAATGAGGCTTGTCTCCGGTTAAATTTAAGCTTAATCCCCAGTTCCCATGTGACTTGTTTGGTCTATAACATCCCACCCAAAGCTGATTTGAATTTCTTTAATATAAAAGTTGAAATGTTCGTGAAATAAATTGTTTATCGTTCAGATATAAATAACTCTTGTAGAGATTTAATTTTGAATGATATTTTATTTCTATTTATCGACTATTACATATTTTCTATTCCTAATGTGTAGGTTTCAATCTGTTCGACTTGTGGATAATAAGCGACCCCACGACCCGATAAGATTAGGATGATGTGTGAATGAAATGAAGTCTTGTATTGTCACAGGCCGACCGTTCCTGAGATGTACGGTTATTTAACCTCGCTTACCAAATTTCATCGGTTTCCATCCACTGTCTAGTATTCAAATCCGCATTTAAGTACCTTGAATAGGATTTGAACATCAGAACCTTCGACTTGACCGACCAGATGAGTTTTGAATGTTTAATTGTACCTATCTATGTGCTATACATAGGGCGATTCACGAAGAATGTAACAAACATTCAGGACATGTTCTGCTGGTAAAAATAAAAAAGAAAGTTCATATTAACATAGGTTAGGAAATGCTTCGTTGGCAAGTATCGGCTGGCAAAAGATTTCGTCCTGATTTCTACGGCTTCGGTAAAATTGAGGCAGACTGTAACTCTTGGGACCCAAATTAAGGGTTAAATTTAGGGTCTTATACGAAATCTGACCTGAAAAATTGAAAAAAATTAGGATGCAGAACAGTATTTTTAATACTTTTTGAGAAATCTGGGGTAAAAGACAAAACATTGGGGGTCGAAAAATACCCATTTTATATTGGGCGTAAAATAAATTTGTTAACTGGGTAATAAACACGTAAAGGTTTTTAAAAAAACTTGTATATAATATAGTTCTGAGTAAAATGGCATGAATAAAGTTTATAGAAACTAAATACAAAGTTAGAATTATAAAGTTTATTAAAATAAAACATCTCAAAATGCGGTAGATTTTAACTAGGTATTAAACAGAAGGTATTTTCAATATTTCAAAACAAAAGAACTGTTTCGTTTATATATGGATGCGAAGAAAAAATAATATTAACGCAGAGCACAATAGGAAATAGTACACCAATCCATTAGTTGGGTATTGTTTGCTAATTATGTATTTTGATGAAAAGGAACTGACCTATCCCATAACACCACAGATAACACACTCACGCACATAACTACCCTATTCTAAGTGTTATATGATCGGGTCCATTAAATAATAGAAAAATTGTGTTACATTTGATTCGCGCTAGAGATTTTTTATAATATGTGAAGTTATCGACGTCCTACGCGATCACAAATCTACATAATTTACATTCATCATTAAAATCGGTTTGTATTTAATCAAATTATCGATTTCTGGACTTGCATTCATGTGTATATATATATATATATATATATATATATATTTATATTTAATGTTAGTTAAAAGTAAAAATAGTTAAATTCTATTAACCTTAAATTTTACACTTTAGCAGAGTCGCTTCTGTTATTCTATATAAAACTTTTAACACTTTAACATTACAATCTGTTAATCACAAATTAAACCTGTCATATTATTAGCATTATAAGATTAATGGATATTGATGATAAACCGTGCGACAATGACTATATATATAGCAGGGTGGCGCAGCGGAAGCGTGCTGGGCCCATAACCCAGAGGTCCGTGGATCGAAACCACGTCCTGCTATTCAATATTTTTTTTTTAATGTTATGAATATCTTTTATTTATATTGTATACTGAAATTTATAATAACTGTACTATTTTTTAGATCATGGTTCGATAGTTTCAGCTATGTATTAGGATGTCGAGTAAAATACATTTTTGAAAAAAATAATAAGAGGTTAAGAAATATTTATTAGGTACTCTATTTCATGGGTCTTATTTTTAGCTACAAAAAAAAATAACATATATTGAAATATTAATATAACATATTTAAGTCTTACTCCCCCAGGGAGTAAGACTTAAAAAAGCTGTTTTCTGCGAAAACAGCTTTTCGCAGAACTCTGGAAACACTCATCAGTTTATTCAGTCAAAACATCCCTACATCTATGCCTCGTGAAAATATGGAACGAAGAAAAACTTCCAGAACACTGGATCACAGCCCTCATCCATCCATTACATAAAAAGGGGGATAAAACTAATCCGGAAAACTACAGAGGCATATTTCTCCTGGATTGCACATACAAAATCCTGTCGAGAATCATATACAACCGATGCAAAGACCAACTTGAACTGGAACTTGGGGAATACCAAGGGGGATTTAGGCCATGGAGAGGTTGCCCGGAGCAAATATAATCCCTAAAACTTATGATGGACTTATATAAAAGACGGAAAAAACAACAAATAATCACCTTCGTCGACTTTAAAAGGGCCTATGATTGTATACACCGACCATCCATGCTGAATATTCTGAGAAACCTGGGCCTTCACCCTAAACTCGTAAACATGATAAAATTAACTTTAACCAATACCCAGTCCAGAGTGAAATTCAGAGGGGAACTGTCTCAACCCTTCTACATAAAAACTGGATTGAGGCAAGGAGACGGCCTCTCACCACTCCTTTTTAACTGCGCCCTCGAATTTGTCATGAGAAAATGGTATGAAATAAATCCCAAAAATATAAAAATGGGTACTAAGAAAAACTCCATCACACTAAATTGCCAAGGATTTGCAGATGACCTCGCTCTTTTAGCAAATAATATTCAAGAAGCCAAAACACAAATCATTAGCCTTCAAAACCTAGCACAAAAGATAGGGTTTCATATCTCTTTCGAAAAAACTGAACTAATGGCCATAGGTCCTCTGGTAATAGAGCACATTACGGCAAACAATCAGAAAATTAAAATAGTAAAACAATTTAAATATCTAGGGGAAGTAATAACTTATAATTTAAATGAAAAAGTGACATGGCAAAACAGGACAAATAAAATTATTAAATCCCAAAAATTAACTTGGTCAACATATAACAAAAAATGCCTTTCTGCTAAAACAAAACTTAAACATTATAAATCTGTAGTACAGCCAGAAGTTACCTACGGAAGCGAGACCCTTTTCAAAATCACTCAGAAAAACCGAATTGAAAAAATTCTGAAAATAGAGAGGAGAAAATACGTAAGGAGTCAGAACGTGTATCAATAAAAAACACCAAAAAGAAGGCCAATGGTGGATTGTGCCAAATGAGGTGGTGTATCGAGAAATGGAGCCTGTTACTGATACTATGCGGAAAAAAAGAATCTCTTTCTTCGGTCATCTCATAAGGACACCGGAAACAAGACTGTCAAGAAATATCATTGAAAAGCTCTGGTTCCAAAAGCTAGAAGTAGGATGGATCAAAGAAATTAGAGAAGATATGAAAGAATTGGGAATTTCCCTGACTGACCTACAGAATAAAACTGGAATAATTACAAAGCTAAAAGATAAAAGCATTAGATTTAAACAAAAGACAGACAAACGACAAAATACAACGAAGAGGGTGTTTACAGATGAAGAAAAGAAAGCAAGATCTGAACGGATGAAGAAATACTGGGCAGCTCGAAAGAGTAAAATAACACGCTTTTCCCAGAAAAGATCCAACTAAAATTGACTTAAGTGGTCCTATGTTGGCCGTAAAAGCATAATAATAATACTAATAATAATAATTATAATAATAATAATAATAATAATAATAATAATAATAATAATAATAATAATAATAATATAACATATATTGAAATTATTTGTTATATCCCGGGGTTAACTCTCTTGTTGCTCCAGCAGCAAAGCTATAAAGGGAAAATATAATGATAGGTCCAAAAGTACAATAACTTTACATATATAGCAGGGTGGCGCAGCGGAAGCGTGCTGGGCCCATAACCCAGAGGTCCGTGGATCGAAACCACGTCCTGCTATTCAATTTTTTTTTTTTTTTTTGAATATCTTTTATTTATATTGTATACTGAAATTTATAATAACTGAACTATTTTTTAGATCATGGTTCGATAGTTTAAGCTATGTATTAGGATGTCGAGTAAAATACATTTTTGAAAAAAATAATAAGAGGTTAGGAAATATTTATTGGGTACTCTATTTCATGGGTCTTATTTTTAGCTACAAAAAATAACATATATTGAAATATTAATATAACATATTTAAGTCTTACTCCCCCAGGATTTCAACCTTAACCCTAAAATCAGCCAATAAATTCTACACCATAATAAATGTCCATGCTCCCACCAATGACAAAAACAATCTTAAAAAAGATAGAGAAGAGATGGACAAATTCTGGGAACTTCTTGACCAAACTGGAAACAACATAAATAAGACCCACACGAAGATTTAAATGGGGGACTTTAATGCCCAACTTGGTATAGAACGAAGATATCGTGATATTATCGGAAAATGGCCTGCCCAAAAGAAAACTAACAAGAACGGCCAAAGACTTTTCGAATTTTGCAGAAACCATAATATGATCTCAAAATCCACCTATATATGAGAAAACCAAACAAATTGAAGACTTGGAAACACCCAGATTGGAAAAAAGGAGAATGGCAACTGGATCATGTTTGCATGGACCGGAATTATCACAAGGAGATTTATAATGTAAAAGTCTTGAGAGGAACAGATACTGGATCGGACCATTACTTAATTAAAGTTAAAATAAAATTCACCCCGCATAAAAAGAAAAAATCCCAACCTAAAAACAAAAGAGCTTATGATCCACATAAATTAATAAACAATGCCATCTTTGAAGAAACAACAAAAAAAATCAAATTAACTAATAATTTAAAAGAACTGACATCCCAACTGAAAGAAATAGCTGAAGAACTAGCCCCTATAAACCCAAGAAAAAAACACCAATGGTGGAATGAAGAATGTGACAAAGCAGTCAAAGACCGACACCGGGCTTGGATCAACCACCAAACCCAGAAAACTGAAGAATCTAACCATGAATTCACCAAACAAAGGAAAATAACTCAGAAAATTATAAGAGGAACCAAACGACAAGCCCAAAAAAACTTGATTCAGCAAATAGAAGAAAGTTCCAAGAAAACTAATTTCCGAGACTATTATAAAATTTTTGGTCAGGCTCTTCAAAGATATGAACCACCCACCCTTATGCTGAGAGGAAAAAAAGGAAATATGGCCCACACCAATAAAGAAAATGCTGAAATTTTGGCAGAAACCTTCAATAGACTCCTCAACTGTGACGACCCCCCAGAGCTTTTTGAGATTGACACTGAAACTCCAGTTAAAACTTCACCAGTAAATATCAACCCGCCAACAATTCAAGAAGTTCTCGCAGCCTTAAATGATATAAAAAACTACAAAGCAAGCGGAGAAGACCAGCTTTTCGCAGAACTCTGGAAACACTCATCAGTTTATTCAGTCAAAACTTCCCTACATCTATGCCTCGTGAAAATATGGAACGAAGAAAAACTTCCAGAACACTGGACCACAGCCCTCGTCCAACCATTACATAAAAAGGGGGATAAAACTAATCCGGAAAACTACAGAGGCATATTTCTCCTGGATTGCACATACAAAATCCTGTCGAGAATCATATACAACCGATGCAAAGACCAACTTGAACTGGAACTTGGGGAATACCAAGTTGGATTTAGGCCTTGGCGAGGTTGCCCGGAGCAAATAATATCCCTAAAACTTATGATGGACTTATATAAAAGACGGAAAAAACAACTAATAATCACCTTCGTCGACTTTAAAAGTGCCTATGATTGTATACACCGACCATCCATGCTGAATATTCTGAGAAACCTGGGCCTTCACCCTAAACTCGTAAACATGATAAAATTAACTTTAACCAATACCCAGTCCAGAGTGAAATTCAGAGGGGAACTGTCTCAACCCTTCTACACAAAAACTGGATTGAGGCAAGGAGACGGCCTCTCACCACTCCTTTTTAACTGCGCCCTCGAATTTGTCATGAGAAAATGGTATGAAATAAATCCCAAAAATATAAAAATGGGTACTAAGAAAAACTCCATCACACTAAATTGCCTAGGATTTGCAGATGACCTCGCTCTTTTAGCAAATAATATTCAAGAAGCCAAAACACAAATCATTAGCCTTCAAAACCTAGCACAAAAGATAGGGCTTCATATCTCTTTCGAAAAAACTGAACTAATGGCCATAGGTCCTCTGGTAATAGAGCACATTACGGCAAACAATCAGAAAATTAAAATAGTAAAACAATTTAAATATCTAGGGGAAGTAATAACTTATAATTTAAATGAAAAAGTGACATGGCAAAACAGGACAAATAAAATTATTAAATCCCAAAAATTAACTTGGTCAACATATAACAAAAAATGCCTTTCTGCTAAAACAAAACTTAAACATTATAAATCTGTAGTACAGCCAGAAGTTACCTACGGAAGCGAGACCCTTTTCAAAATCACTCAGAAAAACCGAATTGAAAAAATTCTGAAAATAGAGAGGAGAATTGTCAGAACGTGTATCAATAAAAAACACCAAAAAGAAGGCCAATGGGGGATTGTGCCAAATGAGGTGGTGTATCGAGAAATGGAGCCTGTTACTGATACTATGCGGAAAAAAAGAATCTCTTTCTTCGGTCATCTCATAAGGACACCGGAAACAAGACTGTCAAGAAATATCATTGAAAAGCTCTGGTTCCAAAAGCTAGAAGTAGGATGGATCAAAGAAATTAGAGAAGATATGAAAGAATTGGGAATTTCCCTGACTGACCTACAGAATAAAACTGGAATAATTACAAAGCTAAAAGATAAAAGCATTAGATTTAAACAAAAGACAGACAAACGACAAAATACAACGAAGAGGGTGTTTACAGATGAAGAAAAGAAAGCAAGATCTGAACGGATGAAGAAATACTGGGCAGCTCGAAAGAGTAAAATAACACGCTTTTCCCAGAAAAGATCCAAGTAAAATTGACTTAAGTGGTCCTATGTTGGCCGTAAAAGCATAATAATAATAATAATAATATAACATATATTGAAATTATTTGTTATATCCCGGGGTTAACTCTCTTGTTGCTCCAGCAGCAAAGCTATAAAGGAAAAATATAATGATAGGTCGAAAAGTACAATGACTTTACATATATAGCAGGGTGGCGCAGCGGAAGCGTGCTGGGCCCATAACCCAGAGGTCCGTGGATCGAAACCACGTCCTGCTATTCAATTTTTTTTTTTTTTTGAATATCTTTTATTTATATTGTATACTGAAATTAATAGTAACTGAACTATTTTTTAGATCATGGTTCGATAGTTTAAGCTATGTATTAGGATGTCGAGTAAAATATATTTTTGAAAAAAATAATAAGAGGTTAGGAAATATTTATTGGGTACTCTATTTCATGGGTCTTATTTTTAGCTACAAAAATACTAACATATATTGAAATTATAACATATATTGATATATTAATATAACATATATTGAAATTATTTGTTATATCCCGGGGTTAACTCTCTTGTTGCTCCAGCAGCAAAGCTATAAGGGGGAAAATATAATGATACGTCCAAAGGTACAATGACTTTATATATGTAGCAGGGTGGCGCATTGGAAGCGTGCTGGGCCCATAACCCAGAGGTCCGTGGATCGAAACCACGTCCTGCTATTCAATATTTTTTTTTTTAATGTTATGAATATCTTTTATTTATATTGCATACTGAAATTTATAATAACTGAACTATTTTTTAGATCATGGTTCGATAGGTTAAGCTATGTATTAGGATGTCGAGTTAAATTCATTTTTGAAAAAAATAATAAGAGGTTAGGAAATATTTATTGGGTACTCTATTTCATGGGTCTTATTTTTAGCTACAAAAAATAACATATATTGAAATATTAATATAACATATTTAAGTCTTACTCCCCCAGGATTTCAACCTTAACCCTAAAATCAGCCAATAAATTCTACACCATAATAAATGTCCATGCTCCCACCAATGACAAAAACAATCTTAAAAAAGATAGAGAAGAGATGGACAAATTCTGGGAACTTCTTGACCAAACTGCAAACAACAAAGGAACATCTACACGAAGATTTTAATGGGGGACTTTAATGCCCAACTTGGTATAGAACGAAGATATCGTGATATTATCGGAAAATGGCCTGCCCAAAAGAAAACTAACAAGAACGGCCAAAGACTTTTCGAATTTTGCAGAAACCATAATATGATCTCAAAATCCACCTATATAATGAGAAAACCAAACAAATTGAAGACTTTGAAACACCCAGATTGGAAAAAAGGAGAATGGCAACTGGATCATGTTTGCATGGACCGGAATTATCACAAGGAGATTTATAATGTAAAGGTCTTGAGAGGAACAGATACTAGATCGGACCATTACTTAATTTAAGTTAAAATAAAATTCACCCCGCATAAAAAGAAAAAATCCCAACCTAAAAACAAAAGAGCTTATGATGCACATAAATTAATAAACAATGCCATCTTTGAAGAAACAACAAAAAAAATCAAATTAACTAATAATTTAAAAGAACTGACATCCCAACTGAAAGAAATAGCTGAAGAACTAGCCCCTATAAACCCAAGAAAAAAACACCAATGGTGGAATGAAGAATGTGACAAAGCAGTCAAAGACCGACACCGGGCTTGGATCAACCACCAAACCCAGAAAACTGAAGAATCTAACCATGAATTCACCAAACAAAGGAAAATAACTCAGAAAATTATAAGAGGAACCAAACGACAAGCCCAAAAAGTTTGATTCAGCAAATAGAAGAAAGTTGCAAGAAAACTAATTTCCGAGACTATTATAAAATTTTTGGTCAGGCTCTTCAAAGATATGAACCACCCACCCTTATGCTGAGAGGAAAAAAAGGAAATATGGCCCACACCAATAAAGAAAATGCTGAAATTTTGGCAGAAACCTTCAATAGATTCCTCAACTGTGACGACCACCCAGAGCTTTTTGAGATTGACACTGAAACTCCAGTTAAAACTTCACCAGTAAATATCAACCCGCCAACAATTCAAGAAGTTCTCGCAGCCTTAAATGATATAAAAAACTACAAAGCAAGCGGAGAAGACCAGCTTTTCGCAGAACTCTGGAAACACTCATCAGTTTATTCAGTCAAAACTTCCCTACATCTATGCCTCGTGAAAATATGGAACGAAGAAAAACTTCCAGAACACTGGACCACAGCCCTCGTCCAACCATTACATAAAAAGGGGGATAAAACTAATCCGGAAAACTACAGAGGCATATTTCTCCTGGATTGCACATACAAAATCCTGTCGAGAATCATATACAACCGATGCAAAGACCAACTTGAACTGGAACTTGGGGAATACCAAGAGGGATTTAGGCCTTGGCGAGGTTGCCCGGAGCAAATAATATCCCTAAAACTTATGATGGACTTATATAAAAGACGGAAAAAACAACTAATAATCACCTTCGTCGACTTTAAAAGGGCCTATGATTGTATACACCGACCATCCATGCTGAATATTCTGAGAAACCTGGGCCTTCACCCTAAACTCGTAAACATGATAAAATTAACTTTAACCAATACCCAGTCCAGAGTGAAATTCAGAGGGGAACTGTCTCAACCCTTCTACATAAAAACTGGATTGAGGCAAGGAGACGGCCTCTCACCACTCCTTTTTAACTGCGCCCTCGAATTTGTCATGAGAAAATGGTATGAAATAAATCCCAAAAATATAAAAATGGGTACTAAGAAAAACTCCATCACACTAAATTGCCAAGGATTTGCAGATGACCTCGCTCTTTTAGCAAATAATATTCAAGAAGCCAAAACACAAATCATTAGCCTTCAAAACCTAGCACAAAAGATAGGGTTTCATATCTCTTTCGAAAAAACTGAACTAATGGCCATAGGTCCTCTGGTAATAGAGCACATTACGGCAAACAATCAGAAAATTAAAATAGTAAAACAATTTAAATATCTAGGGGAAGTAATAACTTATAATTTAAATGAAAAAGTGACATGGCAAAACAGGACAAATAAAATTATTAAATCCCAAAAATTAACTTGGTCAACATATAACAAAAAATGCCTTTCTGCTAAAACAAAACTTAAACATTATAAATCTGTAGTACAGCCAGAAGTTACCTACGGAAGCGAGACCCTTTTCAAAATCACTCAGAAAAACCGAATTGAAAAAATTCTGAAAATAGAGAGGAGAAAATACGTAAGGAGTCAGAACGTGTATCAATAAAAAACACCAAAAAGAAGGCCAATGGTGGATTGTGCCAAATGAGGTGGTGTATCGAGAAATGGAGCCTGTTACTGATACTATGCGGAAAAAAAGAATCTCTTTCTTCGGTCATCTCATAAGGACACCGGAAACAAGACTGTCAAGAAATATCATTGAAAAGCTCTGGTTCCAAAAGCTAGAAGTAGGATGGATCAAAGAAATTAGAGAAGATATGAAAGAATTGGGAATTTCCCTGACTGACCTACAGAATAAAACTGGAATAATTACAAAGCTAAAAGATAAAAGCATTAGATTTAAACAAAAGACAGACAAACGACAAAATACAACGAAGAGGGTGTTTACAGATGAAGAAAAGAAAGCAAGATCTGAACGGATGAAGAAATACTGGGCAGCTCGAAAGAGTAAAATAACACGCTTTTCCCAGAAAAGATCCAACTAAAATTGACTTAAGTGGTCCTATGTTGGCCGTAAAAGCATAATAATAATACTAATAATAATAATTATAATAATAATAATAATAATAATAATAATAATAATAATAATAATAATAATAATAATATAACATATATTGAAATTATTTGTTATATCCCGGGGTTAACTCTCTTGTTGCTACAGCAGCAAAGCTATAAAGGGAAAATATAATGATAGGTCCAAAAGTACAATAACTTTACATATATAGCAGGGTGGCGCAGCGGAAGCGTGCTGGGCCCATAACCCAGAGGTCCGTGGATCGAAACCACGTCCTGCTATTCAATTTTTTTTTTTTTTTTTGAATATCTTTTATTTATATTGTATACTGAAATTTATAATAACTGAACTATTTTTTAGATCATGGTTCGATAGTTTAAGCTATGTATTAGGATGTCGAGTAAAATACATTTTTGAAAAAAATAATAAGAGGTTAGGAAATATTTATTGGGTACTCTATTTCATGGGTCTTATTTTTAGCTACAAAAAATAACATATATTGAAATATTAATATAACATATTTAAGTCTTACTCCCCCAGGATTTCAACCTTAACCCTAAAATCAGCCAATAAATTCTACACCATAATAAATGTCCATGCTCCCACCAATGACAAAAACAATCTTAAAAAAGATAGAGAAGAGATGGACAAATTCTGGGAACTTCTTGACCAAACTGGAAACAACATAAATAAGACCCACACGAAGATTTAAATGGGGGACTTTAATGCCCAACTTGGTATAGAACGAAGATATCGTGATATTATCGGAAAATGGCCTGCCCAAAAGAAAACTAACAAGAACGGCCAAAGACTTTTCGAATTTTGCAGAAACCATAATATGATCTCAAAATCCACCTATATATGAGAAAACCAAACAAATTGAAGACTTGGAAACACCCAGATTGGAAAAAAGGAGAATGGCAACTGGATCATGTTTGCATGGACCGGAATTATCACAAGGAGATTTATAATGTAAAAGTCTTGAGAGGAACAGATACTGGATCGGACCATTACTTAATTAAAGTTAAAATAAAATTCACCCCGCATAAAAAGAAAAAATCCCAACCTAAAAACAAAAGAGCTTATGATCCACATAAATTAATAAACAATGCCATCTTTGAAGAAACAACAAAAAAAATCAAATTAACTAATAATTTAAAAGAACTGACATCCCAACTGAAAGAAATAGCTGAAGAACTAGCCCCTATAAACCCAAGAAAAAAACACCAATGGTGGAATGAAGAATGTGACAAAGCAGTCAAAGACCGACACCGGGCTTGGATCAACCACCAAACCCAGAAAACTGAAGAATCTAACCATGAATTCACCAAACAAAGGAAAATAACTCAGAAAATTATAAGAGGAACCAAACGACAAGCCCAAAAAAACTTGATTCAGCAAATAGAAGAAAGTTCCAAGAAAACTAATTTCCGAGACTATTATAAAATTTTTGGTCAGGCTCTTCAAAGATATGAACCACCCACCCTTATGCTGAGAGGAAAAAAAGGAAATATGGCCCACACCAATAAAGAAAATGCTGAAATTTTGGCAGAAACCTTCAATAGACTCCTCAACTGTGACGACCCCCCAGAGCTTTTTGAGATTGACACTGAAACTCCAGTTAAAACTTCACCAGTAAATATCAACCCGCCAACAATTCAAGAAGTTCTCGCAGCCTTAAATGATATAAAAAACTACAAAGCAAGCGGAGAAGACCAGCTTTTCGCAGAACTCTGGAAACACTCATCAGTTTATTCAGTCAAAACTTCCCTACATCTATGCCTCGTGAAAATATGGAACGAAGAAAAACTTCCAGAACACTGGACCACAGCCCTCGTCCAACCATTACATAAAAAGGGGGATAAAACTAATCCGGAAAACTACAGAGGCATATTTCTCCTGGATTGCACATACAAAATCCTGTCGAGAATCATATACAACCGATGCAAAGACCAACTTGAACTGGAACTTGGGGAATACCAAGTTGGATTTAGGCCTTGGCGAGGTTGCCCGGAGCAAATAATATCCCTAAAACTTATGATGGACTTATATAAAAGACGGAAAAAACAACTAATAATCACCTTCGTCGACTTTAAAAGTGCCTATGATTGTATACACCGACCATCCATGCTGAATATTCTGAGAAACCTGGGCCTTCACCCTAAACTCGTAAACATGATAAAATTAACTTTAACCAATACCCAGTCCAGAGTGAAATTCAGAGGGGAACTGTCTCAACCCTTCTACACAAAAACTGGATTGAGGCAAGGAGACGGCCTCTCACCACTCCTTTTTAACTGCGCCCTCGAATTTGTCATGAGAAAATGGTATGAAATAAATCCCAAAAATATAAAAATGGGTACTAAGAAAAACTCCATCACACTAAATTGCCTAGGATTTGCAGATGACCTCGCTCTTTTAGCAAATAATATTCAAGAAGCCAAAACACAAATCATTAGCCTTCAAAACCTAGCACAAAAGATAGGGCTTCATATCTCTTTCGAAAAAACTGAACTAATGGCCATAGGTCCTCTGGTAATAGAGCACATTACGGCAAACAATCAGAAAATTAAAATAGTAAAACAATTTAAATATCTAGGGGAAGTAATAACTTATAATTTAAATGAAAAAGTGACATGGCAAAACAGGACAAATAAAATTATTAAATCCCAAAAATTAACTTGGTCAACATATAACAAAAAATGCCTTTCTGCTAAAACAAAACTTAAACATTATAAATCTGTAGTACAGCCAGAAGTTACCTACGGAAGCGAGACCCTTTTCAAAATCACTCAGAAAAACCGAATTGAAAAAATTCTGAAAATAGAGAGGAGAATTGTCAGAACGTGTATCAATAAAAAACACCAAAAAGAAGGCCAATGGGGGATTGTGCCAAATGAGGTGGTGTATCGAGAAATGGAGCCTGTTACTGATACTATGCGGAAAAAAAGAATCTCTTTCTTCGGTCATCTCATAAGGACACCGGAAACAAGACTGTCAAGAAATATCATTGAAAAGCTCTGGTTCCAAAAGCTAGAAGTAGGATGGATCAAAGAAATTAGAGAAGATATGAAAGAATTGGGAATTTCCCTGACTGACCTACAGAATAAAACTGGAATAATTACAAAGCTAAAAGATAAAAGCATTAGATTTAAACAAAAGACAGACAAACGACAAAATACAACGAAGAGGGTGTTTACAGATGAAGAAAAGAAAGCAAGATCTGAACGGATGAAGAAATACTGGGCAGCTCGAAAGAGTAAAATAACACGCTTTTCCCAGAAAAGATCCAAGTAAAATTGACTTAAGTGGTCCTATGTTGGCCGTAAAAGCATAATAATAATAATAATAATATAACATATATTGAAATTATTTGTTATATCCCGGGGTTAACTCTCTTGTTGCTCCAGCAGCAAAGCTATAAAGGAAAAATATAATGATAGGTCGAAAAGTACAATGACTTTACATATATAGCAGGGTGGCGCAGCGGAAGCGTGCTGGGCCCATAACCCAGAGGTCCGTGGATCGAAACCACGTCCTGCTATTCAATTTTTTTTTTTTTTTGAATATCTTTTATTTATATTGTATACTGAAATTAATAGTAACTGAACTATTTTTTAGATCATGGTTCGATAGTTTAAGCTATGTATTAGGATGTCGAGTAAAATATATTTTTGAAAAAAATAATAAGAGGTTAGGAAATATTTATTGGGTACTCTATTTCATGGGTCTTATTTTTAGCTACAAAAATACTAACATATATTGAAATTATAACATATATTGATATATTAATATAACATATATTGAAATTATTTGTTATATCCCGGGGTTAACTCTCTTGTTGCTCCAGCAGCAAAGCTATAAGGGGGAAAATATAATGATACGTCCAAAGGTACAATGACTTTATATATGTAGCAGGGTGGCGCATTGGAAGCGTGCTGGGCCCATAACCCAGAGGTCCGTGGATCGAAACCACGTCCTGCTATTCAATATTTTTTTTTTTAATGTTATGAATATCTTTTATTTATATTGCATACTGAAATTTATAATAACTGAACTATTTTTTAGATCATGGTTCGATAGGTTAAGCTATGTATTAGGATGTCGAGTTAAATTCATTTTTGAAAAAAATAATAAGAGGTTAGGAAATATTTATTGGGTACTCTATTTCATGGGTCTTATTTTTAGCTACAAAAAATAACATATATTGAAATATTAATATAACATATTTAAGTCTTACTCCCCCAGGATTTCAACCTTAACCCTAAAATCAGCCAATAAATTCTACACCATAATAAATGTCCATGCTCCCACCAATGACAAAAACAATCTTAAAAAAGATAGAGAAGAGATGGACAAATTCTGGGAACTTCTTGACCAAACTGCAAACAACAAAGGAACATCTACACGAAGATTTTAATGGGGGACTTTAATGCCCAACTTGGTATAGAACGAAGATATCGTGATATTATCGGAAAATGGCCTGCCCAAAAGAAAACTAACAAGAACGGCCAAAGACTTTTCGAATTTTGCAGAAACCATAATATGATCTCAAAATCCACCTATATAATGAGAAAACCAAACAAATTGAAGACTTTGAAACACCCAGATTGGAAAAAAGGAGAATGGCAACTGGATCATGTTTGCATGGACCGGAATTATCACAAGGAGATTTATAATGTAAAGGTCTTGAGAGGAACAGATACTAGATCGGACCATTACTTAATTTAAGTTAAAATAAAATTCACCCCGCATAAAAAGAAAAAATCCCAACCTAAAAACAAAAGAGCTTATGATGCACATAAATTAATAAACAATGCCATCTTTGAAGAAACAACAAAAAAAATCAAATTAACTAATAATTTAAAAGAACTGACATCCCAACTGAAAGAAATAGCTGAAGAACTAGCCCCTATAAACCCAAGAAAAAAACACCAATGGTGGAATGAAGAATGTGACAAAGCAGTCAAAGACCGACACCGGGCTTGGATCAACCACCAAACCCAGAAAACTGAAGAATCTAACCATGAATTCACCAAACAAAGGAAAATAACTCAGAAAATTATAAGAGGAACCAAACGACAAGCCCAAAAAGTTTGATTCAGCAAATAGAAGAAAGTTGCAAGAAAACTAATTTCCGAGACTATTATAAAATTTTTGGTCAGGCTCTTCAAAGATATGAACCACCCACCCTTATGCTGAGAGGAAAAAAAGGAAATATGGCCCACACCAATAAAGAAAATGCTGAAATTTTGGCAGAAACCTTCAATAGATTCCTCAACTGTGACGACCACCCAGAGCTTTTTGAGATTGACACTGAAACTCCAGTTAAAACTTCACCAGTAAATATCAACCCGCCAACAATTCAAGAAGTTCTCGCAGCCTTAAATGATATAAAAAACTACAAAGCAAGCGGAGAAGACCAGCTTTTCGCAGAACTCTGGAAACACTCATCAGTTTATTCAGTCAAAACTTCCCTACATCTATGCCTCGTGAAAATATGGAACGAAGAAAAACTTCCAGAACACTGGACCACAGCCCTCGTCCAACCATTACATAAAAAGGGGGATAAAACTAATCCGGAAAACTACAGAGGCATATTTCTCCTGGATTGCACATACAAAATCCTGTCGAGAATCATATACAACCGATGCAAAGACCAACTTGAACTGGAACTTGGGGAATACCAAGAGGGATTTAGGCCTTGGCGAGGTTGCCCGGAGCAAATAATATCCCTAAAACTTATGATGGACTTATATAAAAGACGGAAAAAACAACTAATAATCACCTTCGTCGACTTTAAAAGGGCCTATGATTGTATACACCGACCATCCATGCTGAATATTCTGAGAAACCTGGGCCTTCACCCTAAACTCGTAAACATGATAAAATTAACTTTAACCAATACCCAGTCCAGAGTGAAATTCAGAGGGGAACTGTCTCAACCCTTCTACATAAAAACTGGATTGAGGCAAGGAGACGGCCTCTCACCACTCCTTTTTAACTGCGCCCTCGAATTTGTCATGAGAAAATGGTATGAAATAAATCCCAAAAATATAAAAATGGGTACTAAGAAAAACTCCATCACACTAAATTGCCTAGGATTTGCAGATGACCTCGCTCTTTTAGCAAATAATATTCAAGAAGCCAAAACACAAATCATTAGCCTTCAAAACCTAGCACAAAAGATAGGGCTTCATATCTCTTTCGAAAAAACTGAACTAATGGCCATAGGTCCTCTGGTAATAGAACACATTACGGCAAACAATCAGAAAATTAAAACAGTAAAACAATTTAAATATCTAGGGGAAGTAATAACTTATAATTTAAATGAAAAAGTGACATGGCAAAACAGGACAAATAAAATTATTAAATCCCAAAAATTAACTTGGTCAACATATAACAAAAAATGCCTTTCTGCTAAAACAAAACTTAAACATTATAAATCTGTAGTACAGCCAGAAGTTACCTACGGAAGCGAGACCCTTTTCAAAATCACTCAGAAAAACCGAATTGAAAAAATTCTGAAAATAGAGAGGAGAAAATACGTAAGGAGTCAGAACGTGTATCAATAAAAAACACCAAAAAGAAGGCCAATGGTGGATTGTGCCAAATGAGGTGGTGTATCGAGAAATGGAGCCTGTTACTGATACTATGCGGAAAAAAAGAATCTCTTTCTTCGGTCATCTCATAAGGACACCGGAAACAAGACTGTCAAGAAATATCATTGAAAAGCTCTGGTTCCAAAAGCTAGAAGTAGGATGGATCAAAGAAATTAGAGAAGATATGAAAGAATTGGGAATTTCCCTGACTGACCTACAGAATAAAACTGGAATAATTACAAAGCTAAAAGATAAAAGCATTAGATTTAAACAAAAGACAGACAAACGACAAAATACAACGAAGAGGGTGTTTACAGATGAAGAAAAGAAAGCAAGATCTGAACGGATGAAGAAATACTGGGCAGCTCGAAAGAGTAAAATAACACGCTTTTCCCAGAAAAGATCCAACTAAAATTGACTTAAGTGGTCCTATGTTGGCCGTAAAAGCATAATAATAATACTAATAATAATAATTATAATAATAATAATAATAATAATAATAATAATAATAATTATAATAATAATAATAATAATAATAATATAACATATATTGAAATTATTTGTTATATCCCGGGGTTAACTCTCTTGTTGCTCCAGCAGCAAAGCTATAAAGGGAAAATATAATGATAGGTCCAAAAGTACAATAACTTTACATATATAGCAGGGTGGCGCAGCGGAAGCGTGCTGGGCCCATAACCCAGAGGTCCGTGGATCGAAACCACGTCCTGCTATTCAATTTTTTTTTTTTATTGAATATCTTTTATTTATATTGTATACTGAAATTTATAATAACTGAACTATTTTTTAGATCATGGTTCGACAGTTTAAGCTATGTATTAGGATGTCGAGTAAAATACATTTTTGAAAAAAATAATAAGAGGTTAGGAAATATTTATTGGGTACTCTATTTCATGGGTCTTATTTTTAGCTACAAAAAATAACATATATTGAAATATTAATATAACATATTTAAGTCTTACTCCCCCAGGATTTCAACCTTAACCCTAAAATCAGCCAATAAATTCTACACCATAATAAATGTCCATGCTCCCACCAATGACAAAAACAATCTTAAAAAAGATAGAGAAGAGATGGACAAATTCTGGGAACTTCTTGACCAAACTGGAAACAACATAAATAAGATCCACACGAAGATTTAAATGGGGGACTTTAATGCCCAACTTGGTATAGAACGAAGATATCGTGATATTATCGGAAAATGGCCTGCCCAAAAGAAAACTAACAAGAACGGCCAAAGACTTTTCGAATTTTGCAGAAACCATAATATGATCTCAAAATCCACCTATATAATGAGAAAACCAAACAAATTGAAGACTTGGAAACACCCAGATTGGAAAAAAGGAGAATGGCAACTGGATCATGTTTGCATGGACCGGAATTATCACAAGGAGATTTATAATGTAAAAGTCTTGAGAGGAACAGATACTGGATCGGACCATTACTTAATTAAAGTTAAAATAAAATTCACCCCGCATAAAAAGAAAAAATCCCAACCTAAAAACAAAAGAGCTTATGATCCACATAAATTAATAAACAATGCCATCTTTGAAGAAACAACAAAAAAAATCAAATTAACTAATAATTAAAAAGAACTGACATCCCAACTGAAAGAAATAGCTGAAGAACTAGCCCCTATAAACCCAAGAAAAAAACACCAATGGTAGAATGAAGAATGTGACAAAGCAGTCAAAGACCGACACCGGGCTTGGATCAACCACCAAACCCAGAAAACTGAAGAATCTAACCATGAATTCACCTAACAAAGGAAAATAACTCAGCAAATTATAAGAGGAACCAAACGACAAGCCCAAAAAAACTTGATTCAGCAAATAGAAGAAAGTTCCAAGAAAACTAATTTCCGAGACTATTATAAAATTTTTGGTCAGGCTCTTCAAAGATATGAACCACCCACCCTTATGCTGAGAGGAAAAAAAGGAAATATGGCCCACACCAATAAAGAAAATGCTGAAATTTTGGCAGAAACCTTCAATAGACTCCTCAACTGTGACGACCCCCCAGAGCTTTTTGAGATTGACACTGAAACTCCAGTTAAAACTTCACCAGTAAATATCAACCCGCCAACAATTCAAGAAGTTCTCGCAGCCTTAAATGAAATAAAAAACTACAAAGCAAGCGGAGAAGACCAGCTTTTCGCAGAACTCTGGAAACACTCATCAGTTTATTCAGTCAAAACTTCCCTACATCTATGCCTCGTGAAAATATGGAACGAAGAAAAACTTCCAGAACACTGGACCACAGCCCTCGTCCAACCATTACATAAAAAGGGGGATAAAACTAATCCGGAAAACTACAGAGGCATATTTCTCCTGGATTGCACATACAAAATCCTGCCGAGAATCATATACAACCGATGCAAAGACCAACTTGAACTGGAACTTGGGGAATACCAAGAGGGATTTAGGCCTTGGCGAGGTTGCCCGGAGCAAATAATATCCCTAAAACTTATGATGGACTTATATAAAAGACGGAAAAAACAACTAATAATCACCTTCGTCGACTTTAAAAGGGCCTATGATTGTATACACCGACCATCCATGCTGAATATTCTGAGAAACCTGGGCCTTCACCCTAAACTCGTAAACATGATAAAATTAACTTTAACCAATACCCAGTCCAGAGTGAAATTCAGAGGGGAACTGTCTCAACCCTTCTACATAAAAACTGGATTGAGGCAAGGAGACGGCCTCTCACCACTCCTTTTTAACTGCGCCCTCGAATTTGTCATGAGAAAATGGTATGAAATAAATCCCAAAAATATAAAAATGGGTACTAAGAAAAACTCCATCACACTAAATTGCCTAGGATTTGCAGATGACCTCGCTCTTTTAGCAAATAATATTCAAGAAGCCAAAACACAAATCATTAGCCTTCAAAACCTAGCACAAAAGATAGGGCTTCATATCTCTTTCGAAAAAACTGAAGTAATGGCCATAGGTCCTCTGGTAATAGAGCACATTACGGCAAACAATCAGAAAATTAAAATAGTAAAACAATTTAAATATCTAGGGGAAGTAATAACTTATAATTTAAATGAAAAAGTGACATGGCAAAACAGGACAAATAAAATTATTAAATCCCAAAAATTAACTTGGTCAACATATAACAAAAAATGCCTTTCTGCTAAAACAAAACTTAAACATTATACATCTGTAGTACAGCCAGAAGTTACCTACGGAAGCGAGACCCTTTTCAAAATAACTCAGAAAAACCGAATTGAAAAAATTCTGAAAATAGAGAGGAGAAAATACGTAAGGAGTCAGAACGTGTATCAATAAAAAACACCAAAAAGAAGGCCAATGGTGGATTGTGCCAAATGAGGTGGTGTATCGAGAAATGCAGCCTGTTACTGATACTATGCGGAAAAAAAGAATCTCTTTCTTCGGTCATCTCATAAGGACACCGGAAACAAGTCTGTCAAGAAATATCATTGAAAAGCTCTGGTTCCAAAAGCTAGAAGTAGGATGGATCAAAAAAACTAGAGAAGATATGAAAGAATTGGGAATTTCCCTGACTGACCTACAGAATAAAACTGGAAAAATTACAAAGCTAAAAGATAAAAGCATTAGATTTAAACAAAAGACAGACAAACGACAAAATACAACGAAGAGGGTGTTTACAGATGAAGAAAAGAAAGCAAGATCTGAACGGATGAAGAAATACTGGGCAGCTCGAAAGAGTAAAATAACACGCTTTTCCCAGAAAAGATCCAAGTAAAATTGACTTAAGTGGTCCTATGTTGGCCGTAAAAGCATAATAATAATAATAATAATATAACATATATTGAAATTATTTGTTATATCCCGGGGTTAACTCTCTTGTTGCTCCAGCAGCAAAGCTATAAAGGGAAAATATAATGATAGGTCCAAAAGTACAATAACTTTACATATATAGCAGGGTGGCGCAGCGGAAGCGTGCTGGGCCCATAACCCAGAGGTCCGTGGATCGAAACCACGTCCTGCTATTCAATTTTTTTTTTTTTTGAATATCTTTTATTTATATTGTATACTGAAATTTATAATAACTGAACTATTTTTTAGATCATGGTTCGATAGTTTAAGCTATGTATTAGGATGTCGAGTAAAATACATTTTTGAAAAAAATAATAAGAGGTTAGGAAATATTTATTGGGTACTCTATTTCATGGGTCTTATTTTTAGCTACAAAAAATAACATATATTGAAATATTAATATAACATATTTAAGTCTTACTCCCCCAGGATTTCAACCTTAACCCTAAAATCAGCCAATAAATTCTACACCATAATAAATGTCCATGCTCCCACCAATGACAAAAACAATCTTAAAAAAGATAGAGAAGAGATGGACAAATTCTGGGAACTTCTTGACCAAACTGGAAACAACATAAATAAGATCCACACGAAGATTTAAATGGGGGACTTTAATGCCCAACTTGGTATAGAACGAAGATATCGTGATATTATCGGAAAATGGCCTGCCCAAAAGAAAACTAACAAGAACGGCCAAAGACTTTTCGAATTTTGCAGAAACCATAGTATGATCTCAAAATCCACCTATATAATGAGAAAACCAAACAAATTGAAGACTTGGAAACACCCAGATTGGAAAAAAGGAGAATGGCAACTGGATCATGTTTGCATGGACCGGAATTATCACAAGGAGATTTATAATGTAAAAGTCTTGTGAGGAACAGATACTGGATCGGACCATTACTTAATTAAAGTTAAAATAAAATTCACCCCGCATAAAAAGAAAAAATCCCAACCTAAAAACAAAAGAGCTTATGATCCACATAAATTAATAAACAATGCCATCTTTGAAGAAACAACAAAAAAAATCAAATTAACTAATAATTTAAAAGAACTGACATCCCAACTGAAAGAAATAGCTGAAGAACTAGCCCCTATAAACCCAAGAAAAAAACACCAATGGTGGAATGAAGAATGTGACAAAGCAGTCAAAGACCGACACCGGGCTTGGATCAACCACCAAACCCAGAAAACTGAAGAATCTAACCATGAATTCACCTAACAAAGGAAAATAACTCAGCAAATTATAAGAGGAACCAAACGACAAGCCCAAAAAAACTTGATTCAGCAAATAGAAGAAAGTTCCAAGAAAACTAATTTCCGAGACTATTATAAAATTTTTGGTCAGGCTCTTCAAAGATATGAACCACCCACCCTTATGCTGAGAGGAAAAAAAGGAAATATGGCCCACACCAATAAAGAAAATGCTGAAATTTTGGCAGAAACCTTCAATAGACTCCTCAACTGTGACGACCCCCCAGAGCTTTTTGAGATTGACACTGAAACTCCAGTTAAAACTTCACCAGTAAATATCAACCCGCCAACAATTCAAGAAGTTCTCGCAGCCTTAAATGATATAAAAAACTACAAAGCAAGCGGAGAAGACCAGCTTTTCGCAGAACTCTGGAAACACTCATCAGTTTATTCAGTCAAAACTTCCCTACATCTATGCCTCGTGAAAATATGGAACGAAGAAAAACTTCCAGAACACTGGACCACAGCCCTCGTCCAACCATTACATAAAAAGGGGGATAAAACTAATCCGGAAAACTACAGAGGCATATTTCTCCTGGATTGCACATACAAAATCCTGTCGAGAATCATATACAACCGATGCAAAGACCAACTTGAACTGGAACTTGGGGAATACCAAGTTGGATTTAGGCCTTGGCGAGGTTGCCCGGAGCAAATAATATCCCTAAAACTTATGATGGACTTATATAAAAGACGGAAAAAACAACTAATAATCACCTTCGTCGACTTTAAAAGGGCCTATGATTGTATACACCGACCATCCATGCTGAATATTCTGAGAAACCTGGGCCTTCACCCTAAACTCGTAAACATGATAAAATTAACTTTAACCAATACCCAGTCCAGAGTGAAATTCAGAGGGGAACTGTCTCAACCCTTCTACATAAAAACCGGATTGAGGCAAGGAGACGGCCTCTCACCACTCCTTTTTAACTGCGCCCTCGAATTTGTCATGAGAAAATGGTATGAAATAAATCCCAAAAATATAAAAATGGGTACTAAGAAAAACTCCATCACACTAAATTGCCTAGGATTTGCAGATGACCTCGCTCTTTTAGCAAATAATATTCAAGAAGCCAAAACACAAATCATTAGCCTTCAAAACCTAGCACAAAAGATAGGGCTTCATATCTCTTTCGAAAAAACTGAACTAATGGCCATAGGTCCTCTGGTAATAGAGCACATTACGGCAAACAATCAGAAAATTAAAATAGTAAAACAATTTAAATATCTAGGGGAAGTAATAACTTATAATTTAAATGAAAAAGTGACATGGCAAAACAGGACAAATAAAATTATTAAATCCCAAAAATTAACTTGGTCAACATATAACAAAAAATGCCTTTCTGCTAAAACAAAACTTAAACATTATAAATCTGTAGTACAGCCAGAAGTTACCTACGGAAGCGAGACCCTTTTCAAAATCACTCAGAAAAACCGAATTGAAAAAATTCTGAAAATAGAGAGGAGAAAATACGTAAGGAGTCAGAACGTGTATCAATAAAAAACACCAAAAAGAAGGCCAATGGGGGATTGTGCCAAATGAGGTGGTGTATCGAGAAATGGAGCCTGTTACTGATACTATGCGGAAAAAAAGAATCTCTTTCTTCGGTCATCTCATAAGGACACCGGAAACAAGACTGTCAAGAAATATCATTGAAAAGCTCTGGTTCCAAAAGCTAGAAGTAGGATGGATCAAAGAAATTAGAGAAGATATGAAAGAATTGGGAATTTCCCTGACTGACCTACAGAATAAAACTGGAAAAATTACAAAGCTAAAAGATAAAAGCATTAGATTTAAACAAAAGACAGACAAACGACAAAATACAACGAAGAGGGTGTTTACAGATGAAGAAAAGAAAGCAAGATCTGAACGGATGAAGAAATACTGGGCAGCTCGAAAGAGTAAAATAACACGCTTTTCCCAGAAAAGATCCAAGTAAAATTGACTTAAGTGGTCCTATGTTGGCCGTAAAAGCATAATAATAATAATAATAATATAACATATATTGAAATTATTTGTTATATCCCGGGGTTAACTCTCTTGTTGCTCCAGCAGCAAAGCTATAAAGGGAAAATATAATGATAGGTCCAAAAGTACAATAACTTTACATATATAGCAGGGTGGCGCAGCGGAAGCGTGCTGGGCCCATAACCCAGAGGTCCGTGGATCGAAACCACGTCCTGCTATTCAATTTTTTTTTTTTTTTGAATATCTTTTATTTATATTGTATACTGAAATTTATAATAACTGAACTATTTTTTAGATCATGGTTCGATAGTTTAAGCTATGTATTAGGATGTCGAGTAAAATACATTTTTGAAAAAAATAATAAGAGGTTAGGAAATATTTATTGGGTACTCTATTTCATGGGTCTTATTTTTAGCTACAAAAAATAACATATATTGAAATATTAATATAACATATTTAAGTCTTACTCCCCCAGGATTTCAACCTTAACCCTAAAATCAGCCAATAAATTCTACACCATAATAAATGTCCATGCTCCCACCAATGACAAAAACAATCTTAAAAAAGATAGAGAAGAGATGGACAAATTCTGGGAACTTCTTGACCAAACTGGAAACAACATAAATAAGATCCACACGAAGATTTAAATGGGGGACTTTAATGCCCAACTTGGTATAGAACGAAGATATCGTGATATTATCGGAAAATGGCCTGCCCAAAAGAAAACTAACAAGAACGGCCAAAGACTTTTCGAATTTTGCAGAAACCATAGTATGATCTCAAAATCCACCTATATAATGAGAAAACCAAACAAATTGAAGACTTGGAAACACCCAGATTGGAAAAAAGGAGAATGGCAACTGGATCATGTTTGCATGGACCGGAATTATCACAAGGAGATTTATAATGTAAAAGTCTTGTGAGGAACAGATACTGGATCGGACCATTACTTAATTAAAGTTAAAATAAAATTCACCCCGCATAAAAAGAAAAAATCCCAACCTAAAAACAAAAGAGCTTATGATCCACATAAATTAATAAACAATGCCATCTTTGAAGAAACAACAAAAAAAATCAAATTAACTAATAATTTAAAAGAACTGACATCCCAACTGAAAGAAATAGCTGAAGAACTAGCCCCTATAAACCCAAGAAAAAAACACCAATGGTGGAATGAAGAATGTGACAAAGCAGTCAAAGACCGACACCGGGCTTGGATCAACCACCAAACCCAGAAAACTGAAGAATCTAACCATGAATTCACCTAACAAAGGAAAATAACTCAGCAAATTATAAGAGGAACCAAACGACAAGCCCAAAAAAACTTGATTCAGCAAATAGAAGAAAGTTCCAAGAAAACTAATTTCCGAGACTATTATAAAATTTTTGGTCAGGCTCTTCAAAGATATGAACCACCCACCCTTATGCTGAGAGGAAAAAAAGGAAATATGGCCCACACCAATAAAGAAAATGCTGAAATTTTGGCAGAAACCTTCAATAGACTCCTCAACTGTGACGACCCCCCAGAGCTTTTTGAGATTGACACTGAAACTCCAGTTAAAACTTCACCAGTAAATATCAACCCGCCAACAATTCAAGAAGTTCTCGCAGCCTTAAATGATATAAAAAACTACAAAGCAAGCGGAGAAGACCAGCTTTTCGCAGAACTCTGGAAACACTCATCAGTTTATTCAGTCAAAACTTCCCTACATCTATGCCTCGTGAAAATATGGAACGAAGAAAAACTTCCAGAACACTGGACCACAGCCCTCGTCCAACCATTACATAAAAAGGGGGATAAAACTAATCCGGAAAACTACAGAGGCATATTTCTCCTGGATTGCACATACAAAATCCTGTCGAGAATCATATACAACCGATGCAAAGACCAACTTGAACTGGAACTTGGGGAATACCAAGTTGGATTTAGGCCTTGGCGAGGTTGCCCGGAGCAAATAATATCCCTAAAACTTATGATGGACTTATATAAAAGACGGAAAAAACAACTAATAATCACCTTCGTCGACTTTAAAAGGGCCTATGATTGTATACACCGACCATCCATGCTGAATATTCTGAGAAACCTGGGCCTTCACCCTAAACTCGTAAACATGATAAAATTAACTTTAACCAATACCCAGTCCAGAGTGAAATTCAGAGGGGAACTGTCTCAACCCTTCTACATAAAAACTGGATTGAGGCAAGGAGACGGCCTCTCACCACTCCTTTTTAACTGCGCCCTCGAATTTGTCATGAGAAAATGGTATGAAATAAATCCCAAAAATATAAAAATGGGTACTAAGAAAAACTCCATCACACTAAATTGCCTAGGATTTGCAGATGACCTCGCTCTTTTAGCAAATAATATTCAAGAAGCCAAAACACAAATCATTAGCCTTCAAAACCTAGCACAAAAGATAGGGCTTCATATCTCTTTCGAAAAAACTGAACTAATGGCCATAGGTCCTCTGGTAATAGAGCACATTACGGCAAACAATCAGAAAATTAAAATAGTAAAACAATTTAAATATCTAGGGGAAGTAATAACTTATAATTTAAATGAAAAAGTGACATGGCAAAACAGGACAAATAAAATTATTAAATCCCAAAAATTAACTTGGTCAACATATAACAAAAAATGCCTTTCTGCTAAAACAAAACTTAAACATTATAAATCTGTAGTACAGCCAGAAGTTACCTACGGAAGCGAGACCCTTTTCAAAATCACTCAGAAAAACCGAATTGAAAAAATTCTGAAAATAGAGAGGAGAATTGTCAGAACGTGTATCAATAAAAAACACCAAAAAGAAGGCCAATGGGGGATTGTGCCAAATGAGGTGGTGTATCGAGAAATGGAGCCTGTTACTGATACTATGCGGAAAAAAAGAATCTCTTTCTTCGGTCATCTCATAAGGACACCGGAAACAAGACTGTCAAGAAATATCATTGAAAAGCTCTGGTTCCAAAAGCTAGAAGTAGGATGGATCAAAGAAATTAGAGAAGATATGAAAGAATTGGGAATTTCCCTGACTGACCTACAGAATAAAACTGGAAAAATTACAAAGCTAAAAGATAAAAGCATTAGATTTAAACAAAAGACAGACAAACGACAAAATACAACGAAGAGGGTGTTTACAGATGAAGAAAAGAAAGCAAGATCTGAACGGATGAAGAAATACTGGGCAGCTCGAAAGAGTAAAATAACACGCTTTTCCCAGAAAAGATCCAAGTAAAATTGACTTAAGTGGTCCTATGTTGGCCGTAAAAGCATAATAATAATAATAATAATATAACATATATTGAAATTATTTGTTATATCCCGGGGTTAACTCTCTTGTTGCTCCAGCAGCAAAGCTATAAAGGAAAAATATAATGATAGGTCGAAAAGTACAATGACTTTACATATATAGCAGGGTGGCGCAGCGGAAGCGTGCTGGGCCCATAACCCAGAGGTCCGTGGATCGAAACCACGTCCTGCTATTCAATTTTTTTTTTTTTTTGAATATCTTTTATTTATATTGTATACTGAAATTAATAGTAACTGAACTATTTTTTAGATCATGGTTCGATAGTTTAAGCTATGTATTAGGATGTCGAGTAAAATATATTTTTGAAAAAAATAATAAGAGGTTAGGAAATATTTATTGGGTACTCTATTTCATGGGTCTTATTTTTAGCTACAAAAATACTAACATATATTGAAATTATAACATATATTGATATATTAATATAACATATATTGAAATTATTTGTTATATCCCGGGGTTAACTCTCTTGTTGCTCCAGCAGCAAAGCTATAAGGGGGAAAATATAATGATACGTCCAAAGGTACAATGACTTTATATATGTAGCAGGGTGGCGCATTGGAAGCGTGCTGGGCCCATAACCCAGAGGTCCGTGGATCGAAACCACGTCCTGCTATTCAATATTTTTTTTTTTAATGTTATGAATATCTTTTATTTATATTGCATACTGAAATTTATAATAACTGAACTATTTTTTAGATCATGGTTCGATAGTTTAAGCTATGTATTAGGATGTCGAGTTAAATTCATTTTTGAAAAAAATAATAAGAGGTTAGGAAATATTTTCTGGGTACTCTATTTCATGGGTCTTATTTTTAGCTACAAAAAATAACATATATTGAAATATTAATATAACATATTTAAGTCTTACTCCCCCAGGATTTCAACCTTAACCCTAAAATCAGCCAATAAATTCTACACCATAATAAATGTCCATGCTCCCACCAATGACAAAAACAATCTTAAAAAAGATAGAGAAGAGATGGACAAATTCTGGGAACTTCTTGACCAAACTGCAAACAACAAAGGAACATCTACACGAAGATTTTAATGGGGGACTTTAATGCCCAACTTGGTATAGAACGAAGATATCGTGATATTATCGGAAAATGGCCTGCCCAAAAGAAAACTAACAAGAACGGCCAAAGACTTTTCGAATTTTGCAGAAACCATAATATGATCTCAAAATCCACCTATATAATGAGAAAACCAAACAAATTGAAGACTTTGAAACACCCAGATTGGAAAAAAGGAGAATGGCAACTGGATCATGTTTGCATGGACCGGAATTATCACAAGGAGATTTATAATGTAAAGGTCTTGAGAGGAACAGATACTAGATCGGACCATTACTTAATTTAAGTTAAAATAAAATTCACCCCGCATAAAAAGAAAAAATCCCAACCTAAAAACAAAAGAGCTTATGATGCACATAAATTAATAAACAATGCCATCTTTGAAGAAACAACAAAAAAAATCAAATTAACTAATAATTTAAAAGAACTGACATCCCAACTGAAAGAAATAGCTGAAGAACTAGCCCCTATAAACCCAAGAAAAAAACACCAATGGTGGAATGAAGAATGTGACAAAGCAGTCAAAGACCGACACCGGGCTTGGATCAACCACCAAACCCAGAAAACTGAAGAATCTAACCATGAATTCACCAAACAAAGGAAAATAACTCAGAAAATTATAAGAGGAACCAAACGACAAGCCCAAAAAGTTTGATTCAGCAAATAGAAGAAAGTTCCAAGAAAACTAATTTCCGAGACTATTATAAAATTTTTGGTCAGGCTCTTCAAAGATATGAACCACCCACCCTTATGCTGAGAGGAAAAAAAGGAAATATGGCCCACACCAATAAAGAAAATGCTGAAATTTTGGCAGAAACCTTCAATAGATTCCTCAACTGTGACGACCCCCCAGAGCTTTTTGAGATTGACACTGAAACTCCAGTTAAAACTTCACCAGTAAATATCAACCCGCCAACAATTCAAGAAGTTCTCGCAGCCTTAAATGATATAAAAAACTACAAAGCAAGCGGAGAAGACCAGCTTTTCGCAGAACTCTGGAAACACTCATCAGTTTATTCAGTCAAAACTTCCCTACATCTATGCCTCGTGAAAATATGGAACGAAGAAAAACTTCCAGAACACTGGACCACAGCCCTCGTCCAACCATTACATAAAAAGGGGGATAAAACTAATCCGGAAAACTACAGAGGCATATTTCTCCTGGATTGCACATACAAAATCCTGTCGAGAATCATATACAACCGATGCAAAGACCAACTTGAACTGGAACTTGGGGAATACCAAGAGGGATTTAGGCCTTGGCGAGGTTGCCCGGAGCAAATAATATCCCTAAAACTTATGATGGACTTATATAAAAGACGGAAAAAACAACTAATAATCACCTTCGTCGACTTTAAAAGGGCCTATGATTGTATACACCGACCATCCATGCTGAATATTCTGAGAAACCTGGGCCTTCACCCTAAACTCGTAAACATGATAAAATTAACTTTAACCAATACCCAGTCCAGAGTGAAATTCAGAGGGGAACTGTCTCAACCCTTCTACATAAAAACTGGATTGAGGCAAGGAGACGGCCTCTCACCACTCCTTTTTAACTGCGCCCTCGAATTTGTCATGAGAAAATGGTATGAAATAAATCCCAAAAATATAAAAATGGGTACTAAGAAAAACTCCATCACACTAAATTGCCTAGGATTTGCAGATGACCTCGCTCTTTTAGCAAATAATATTCAAGAAGCCAAAACACAAATCATTAGCCTTCAAAACCTAGCACAAAAGATAGGGCTTCATATCTCTTTCGAAAAAACTGAACTAATGGCCATAGGTCCTCTGGTAATAGAACACATTACGGCAAACAATCAGAAAATTAAAACAGTAAAACAATTTAAATATCTAGGGGAAGTAATAACTTATAATTTAAATGAAAAAGTGACATGGCAAAACAGGACAAATAAAATTATTAAATCCCAAAAATTAACTTGGTCAACATATAACAAAAAATGCCTTTCTGCTAAAACAAAACTTAAACATTATAAATCTGTAGTACAGCCAGAAGTTACCTACGGAAGCGAGACCCTTTTCAAAATCACTCAGAAAAACCGAATTGAAAAAATTCTGAAAATAGAGAGGAGAAAATACGTAAGGAGTCAGAACGTGTATCAATAAAAAACACCAAAAAGAAGGCCAATGGTGGATTGTGCCAAATGAGGTGGTGTATCGAGAAATGGAGCCTGTTACTGATACTATGCGGAAAAAAAGAATCTCTTTCTTCGGTCATCTCATAAGGACACCGGAAACAAGACTGTCAAGAAATATCATTGAAAAGCTCTGGTTCCAAAAGCTAGAAGTAGGATGGATCAAAGAAATTAGAGAAGATATGAAAGAATTGGGAATTTCCCTGACTGACCTACAGAATAAAACTGGAATAATTACAAAGCTAAAAGATAAAAGCATTAGATTTAAACAAAAGACAGACAAACGACAAAATACAACGAAGAGGGTGTTTACAGATGAAGAAAAGAAAGCAAGATCTGAACGGATGAAGAAATACTGGGCAGCTCGAAAGAGTAAAATAACACGCTTTTCCCAGAAAAGATCCAACTAAAATTGACTTAAGTGGTCCTATGTTGGCCGTAAAAGCATAATAATAATACTAATAATAATAATTATAATAATAATAATAATAATAATAATAATAATAATTATAATAATAATAATAATAATAATAATATAACATATATTGAAATTATTTGTTATATCCCGGGGTTAACTCTCTTGTTGCTCCAGCAGCAAAGCTATAAAGGGAAAATATAATGATAGGTCCAAAAGTACAATAACTTTACATATATAGCAGGGTGGCGCAGCGGAAGCGTGCTGGGCCCATAACCCAGAGGTCCGTGGATCGAAACCACGTCCTGCTATTCAATTTTTTTTTTTTATTGAATATCTTTTATTTATATTGTATACTGAAATTTATAATAACTGAACTATTTTTTAGATCATGGTTCGACAGTTTAAGCTATGTATTAGGATGTCGAGTAAAATACATTTTTGAAAAAAATAATAAGAGGTTAGGAAATATTTATTGGGTACTCTATTTCATGGGTCTTATTTTTAGCTACAAAAAATAACATATATTGAAATATTAATATAACATATTTAAGTCTTACTCCCCCAGGATTTCAACCTTAACCCTAAAATCAGCCAATAAATTCTACACCATAATAAATGTCCATGCTCCCACCAATGACAAAAACAATCTTAAAAAAGATAGAGAAGAGATGGACAAATTCTGGGAACTTCTTGACCAAACTGGAAACAACATAAATAAGATCCACACGAAGATTTAAATGGGGGACTTTAATGCCCAACTTGGTATAGAACGAAGATATCGTGATATTATCGGAAAATGGCCTGCCCAAAAGAAAACTAACAAGAACGGCCAAAGACTTTTCGAATTTTGCAGAAACCATAATATGATCTCAAAATCCACCTATATAATGAGAAAACCAAACAAATTGAAGACTTGGAAACACCCAGATTGGAAAAAAGGAGAATGGCAACTGGATCATGTTTGCATGGACCGGAATTATCACAAGGAGATTTATAATGTAAAAGTCTTGAGAGGAACAGATACTGGATCGGACCATTACTTAATTAAAGTTAAAATAAAATTCACCCCGCATAAAAAGAAAAAATCCCAACCTAAAAACAAAAGAGCTTATGATCCACATAAATTAATAAACAATGCCATCTTTGAAGAAACAACAAAAAAAATCAAATTAACTAATAATTAAAAAGAACTGACATCCCAACTGAAAGAAATAGCTGAAGAACTAGCCCCTATAAACCCAAGAAAAAAACACCAATGGTGGAATGAAGAATGTGACAAAGCAGTCAAAGACCGACACCGGGCTTGGATCAACCACCAAACCCAGAAAACTGAAGAATCTAACCATGAATTCACCTAACAAAGGAAAATAACTCAGCAAATTATAAGAGGAACCAAACGACAAGCCCAAAAAAACTTGATTCAGCAAATAGAAGAAAGTTCCAAGAAAACTAATTTCCGAGACTATTATAAAATTTTTGGTCAGGCTCTTCAAAGATATGAACCACCCACCCTTATGCTGAGAGGAAAAAAAGGAAATATGGCCCACACCAATAAAGAAAATGCTGAAATTTTGGCAGAAACCTTCAATAGACTCCTCAACTGTGACGACCCCCCAGAGCTTTTTGAGATTGACACTGAAACTCCAGTTAAAACTTCACCAGTAAATATCAACCCGCCAACAATTCAAGAAGTTCTCGCAGCCTTAAATGAAATAAAAAACTACAAAGCAAGCGGAGAAGACCAGCTTTTCGCAGAACTCTGGAAACACTCATCAGTTTATTCAGTCAAAACTTCCCTACATCTATGCCTCGTGAAAATATGGAACGAAGAAAAACTTCCAGAACACTGGACCACAGCCCTCGTCCAACCATTACATAACAAGGGGGATAAAACTAATCCGGAAAACTACAGAGGCATATTTCTCCTGGATTGCACATACAAAATCCTGTCGAGAATCATATACAACCGATGCAAAGACCAACTTGAACTGGAACTTGGGGAATACCAAGAGGGATTTAGGCCTTGGCGAGGTTGCCCGGAGCAAATAATATCCCTAAAACTTATGATGGACTTATATAAAAGACGGAAAAAACAACTAATAATCACCTTCGTCGACTTTAAAAGGGCCTATGATTGTATACACCGACCATCCATGCTGAATATTCTGAGAAACCTGGGCCTTCACCCTAAACTCGTAAACATGATAAAATTAACTTTAACCAATACCCAGTCCAGAGTGAAATTCAGAGGGGAACTGTCTCAACCCTTCTACATAAAAACTGGATTGAGGCAAGGAGACGGCCTCTCACCACTCCTTTTTAACTGCGCCCTCGAATTTGTCATGAGAAAATGGTATGAAATAAATCCCAAAAATATAAAAATGGGTACTAAGAAAAACTCCATCACACTAAATTGCCTAGGATTTGCAGATGACCTCGCTCTTTTAGCAAATAATATTCAAGAAGCCAAAACACAAATCATTAGCCTTCAAAACCTAGCACAAAAGATAGGGCTTCATATCTCTTTCGAAAAAACTGAAGTAATGGCCATAGGTCCTCTGGTAATAGAGCACATTACGGCAAACAATCAGAAAATTAAAATAGTAAAACAATTTAAATATCTAGGGGAAGTAATAACTTATAATTTAAATGAAAAAGTGACATGGCAAAACAGGACAAATAAAATTATTAAATCCCAAAAATTAACTTGGTCAACATATAACAAAAAATGCCTTTCTGCTAAAACAAAACTTAAACATTATACATCTGTAGTACAGCCAGAAGTTACCTACGGAAGCGAGACCCTTTTCAAAATCACTCAGAAAAACCGAATTGAAAAAATTCTGAAAATAGAGAGGAGAATTGTCAGAACGTGTATCAATAAAAAACACCAAAAAGAAGGCCAATGGTGGATTGTGCCAAATGAGGTGGTGTATCGAGAAATGGAGCCTGTTACTGATACTATGCGGAAAAAAAGAATCTCTTTCTTCGGTCATCTCATAAGGACACCGGAAACAAGACTGTCAAGAAATATAATTGAAAAGCTCTGGTTCCAAAAGCTAGAAGTAGGATGGATCAAAGAAATTAGAGAAGATATGAAAGAATTGGGAATTTCCCTGACTGACCTACAGAATAAAACTGGAAAAATTACAAAGCTAAAAGATAAAAGCATTAGATTTAAACAAAAGACAGACAAACGACAAAATACAACGAAGAGGGTGTTTACAGATGAAGAAAAGAAAGCAAGATCTGAACGGATGAAGAAATACTGGGCAGCTCGAAAGAGTAAAATAACACGCTTTTCCCAGAAAAGATCCAACTAAAATTGACTTAAGTGGTCCTATGTTGGCCGTAAAAGCATAATAATAATAATAATATAACATATATTGAAATTATTTGTTATATCCCGGGGTTAACTCTCTGGTTGCTCCAGCAGCAAAGCTATAAAGGGAAAATATAATGATAGGTCGAAAAGTACAATGACTTTACATATATAGCAGGGTGGCGCAGCGGAAGCGTGCTGGGCCCATAACCCAGAGGTCCGTGGATCGAAACCACGTCCTGCTATTCAATTTTTTTTTTTTTTTTGATTATATTTATTTATATTGTATACTGAAATTTATAGTAACTGAACTATTTTTTAGATCATGGTTCGATAGTTTAAGCTATGTATTAGGATGTCGAGTAAAATACATTTTTGAAAAAAATAATAAGAGGTTAGGAAATATTTATTGGGTACTCTATTTCATGGGTCTTATTTTTAGCTACAAAAATACTAACATATATTGAAATTATAACATATATTGATATATTAATATAACATATATTGAAATTATTTGTTATATCCCGGGGTTAACTCTCTTGTTGCTCCAGCAGCAAAGCTATAAAGGGAAAATATAATGATAGGTCCAAAAGTACAATGACTTTACGTATATAGCAGGGTGGCGCAGCGGAAGCGTGCTGGGCCCATAACCCAGAGGTCCGTGGATCGAAACCACGTCCTGCTATTAAATTTTTTTTTTTTTTTTTGATTATCTTTTATTTATATTGTATACTGAAATTTATAGTAACTGAACTATTTTTTAGATCATGGTTCGATAGTTTAAGCTATGTATTAGGATGTCGAGTAAAATACATTTTTGAAAAAAATAATAAGAGGTTAGGAAATATTTATTGGGTACTCTATTTCATGGGTCTTATTTTTAGCTACAAAAAATAACATATATTGAAATATTAATATAACATATTTAAGTCTTACTCCCCCAGGATTTCAACCTTAACCCTAAAATCAGCCAATAAATTCTACACCATAATAAATGTCCATGCTCCCACCAATGACAAAAACAATCTTAAAAAAGATAGAGAAGAGATGGACAAATTCTGGGAACTTCTTGACCAAACTGGAAACAACATAAATAAGATCCACACGAAGATTTAAATGGGGGACTTTAATGCCCAACTTGGTATAGAACGAAGATATCGTGATATTATCGGAAAATGGCCTGCCCAAAAGAAAACTAACAAGAACGGCCAAAGACTTTTCGAATTTTGCAGAAACCATAATATGATCTCAAAATCCACCTATATAATCAGAAAACCAAACAAATTGAAGACTTGGAAACACCCAGATTGGAAAAAAGGAGAATGGCAACTGGATCATGTTTGCATGGACCGGAATTATCACAAGGAGATTTATAATGTAAAGGTCTTGAGAGGAACAGATACTAGATCGGACCATTACTTAATTAATGTTAAAATAAAATTCACCCTGCATAAAAAGAAAAAATCCCAACCTAAAAACAAAAGAGCTTATGATGCACATAAATTAATAAACAATGCCATCTTTGAAGAAACAACAAAAAAAATCAAATTAACTAATAATTTAAAAGAACTGACATCCCAACTGAAAGAAATAGCTGAAGAACTAGCCCCTATAAACCCAAGAAAAAAACACCAATGGTGGAATGAAGAATGTGACAAAGCAGTCAAAGACCGACACCGGGCTTGGATCAACCACCAAACCCAGAAAACTGAAGAATCTAACCATGAATTCACCAAACAAAGGAAAATAACTCAGAAAATTATAAGAGGAACCAAACGACAAGCCCAAAAAGTTTGATTCAGCAAATAGAAGAAAGTTCCAAGAAAACTAATTTCCGAGACTATTATAAAATTTTTGGTCAGGCTCTTCAAAGATATGAACCACCCACCCTTATGCTGAGAGGAAAAAAAGGAAATATGGCCCACACCAATAAAGAAAATGCTGAAATTTTGGCAGAAACCTTCAATAGACTCCTCAACTGTGACGACCCCCCAGAGCTTTTTGAGATTGACACTGAAACTCCAGTTAAAACTTCACCAGTAAATATCAACCCGCCAACAATTCAAGAAGTTCTCGCAGCCTTAAATGAAATAAAAAACTACAAAGCAAGCGGAGAAGACCAGCTTTTCGCAGAACTCTGGAAACACTCATCAGTTTATTCAGTCAAAACTTCCCTACATCTATGCCTCGTGAAAATATGGAACGAAGAAAAACTTCCAGAACACTGGATCACAGCCCTCGTCCAACCATTACATAACAAGGGGGATAAAACTAATCCGGAAAACTACAGAGGCATATTTATCCTGGATTGCACATACAAAATCCTGTCGAGAATCATATACAACCGATGCAAAGACCAACTTGAACTGGAACTTGGGGAATACCAAGAGGGATTTAGGCCTTGGCGAGGTTGCCCGGAGCAAATAATATCCCTAAAACTTATGATGGACTTATATAAAAGACGGAAAAAACAACTAATAATCACCTTCGTCGACTTTAAAAGGGCCTATGATTGTATACACCGACCATCCATGCTGAATATTCTGAGAAACCTGGGCCTTCACCCTAAACTCGTAAACATGATAAAATTAACTTTAACCAATACCCAGTCCAGAGTGAAATTCAGAGGGGAACTGTCTCAACCCTTCTACATAAAAACTGGATTGAGGCAAGGAGACGGCCTCTCACCACTCCTTTTTAACTGCGCCCTCGAATTTGTCATGAGAAAATGGTATGAAATAAATCCCAAAAATATAAAAATGGGTACTAAGAAAAACTCCATCACACTAAATTGCCTAGGATTTGCAGATGACCTCGCTCTTTTAGCAAATAATATTCAAGAAGCCAAAACACAAATCATTAGCCTTCAAAACCTAGCACAAAAGATAGGGCTTCATATCTCTTTCGAAAAAACTGAACTAATGGCCATAGGTCCTCTGGTAATAGAACACATTACGGCAAACAATCAGAAAATTAAAATAGTAAAACAATTTAAATATCTAGGGGAAATAATAACTTATAATTTAAATGAAAAAGTGACATGGCAAAACAGGACAAATAAAATTATTAAATCCCAAAAATTAACTTGGTCAACATATAACAAAAAATGCCTTTCTGCTAAAACAAAACTTAAACATTATAAATCTGTAGTACAGCCAGAAGTTACCTACGGAAGCGAGACCCTTTTCAAAATCACTCAGAAAAACCGAATTGAAAAAATTCTGAAAATAGAGAGGAGAATTGTCAGAACGTGTATCAATAAAAAACACCAAAAAGAAGGCCAATGGTGGATTGTGCCAAATGAGGTGGTGTATCGAGAAATGGAGCCTGTTACTGATACTATGCGGAAAAAAAGAATCTCTTTCTTCGGTCATCTCATAAGGACACCGGAAACAAGACTGTCAAGAAATATAATTGAAAAGCTCTGGTTCCAAAAGCTAGAAGTAGGATGGATCAAAGAAATTAGAGAAGATATGAAAGAATTGGGAATTTCCCTGACTGACCTACAGAATAAAACTGGAAAAATTACAAAGCTAAAAGATAAAAGCATTAGATTTAAACAAAAGACAGACAAACGACAAAATACAACGAAGAGGGTGTTTACAGATGAAGAAAAGAAAGCAAGATCTGAACGGATGAAGAAATACTGGGCAGCTCGATAGAGTAAAATAACACGCTTTTCCCAGAAAAGATCCAACTAAAATTGACTTAAGTGGTCCTATGTTGGCCGTAAAAGCATAATAATAATAATAATAATATAACATATATTGAAATTATTTGTTATATCCCGGGGTTAACTCTCTGGTTGCTCCAGCAGCAAAGCTATAAAGGGAAAATATAATGATAGGTCGAAAAGTACAATGACTTTACATATATAGCAGGGTGGCGCAGCGGAAGCGTGCTGGGCCCATAACCCAGAGGTCCGTGGATCGAAACCACGTCCTGCTATTCAATTTTTTTTTTTTTTTTGATTATATTTATTTATATTGTATACTGAAATTTATAGTAACTGAACTATTTTTTAGATCATGGTTCGATAGTTTAAGCTATGTATTAGGATGTCGAGTAAAATACATTTTTGAAAAAAATAATAAGAGGTTAGGAAATATTTATTGGGTACTCTATTTCATGGGTCTTATTTTTAGCTACAAAAATACTAACATATATTGAAATTATAACATATATTGATATATTAATATAACATATATTGAAATTATTTGTTATATCCCGGGGTTAACTCTCTTGTTGCTCCAGCAGCAAAGCTATAAGGGGGAAAATATAATGATACGTCCAAAGGTACAATGACTTTATATATGTAGCAGGGTGGCGCAGCGGAAGCGTGCTGGGCCCATAACCCAGAGGTCCGTGGATCGAAACCACGTCCTGCTATTCAATATTTTTTTTTTTAATGTTATGAATATCTTTTATTTATATTGTATACTGAAATTTATAATAACTGAACTATTTTTTAGATCATGGTTCGATAGTTTAAGCTATGTATTAGGATGTCGAGTAAAATACATTTTTGAAAAAAATAATAAGAGGTTAGGAAATATTTATTGGGTACTCTATTTCATGGGTCTTATTTTTAGCTACAAAAAATAACATATATTGAAATATTAATATAACATATTTAAGTCTTACTCCCCCAGGATTTCAACCTTAACCCTAAAATCAGCCAATAAATTCTACACCATAATAAATGTCCATGCTCCCACCAATGACAAAAACAATCTTAAAAAAGATAGAGAAGGGATGGACAAATTCTGGGAACTTCTTGACCAAACTGGAAACAACATAAATAAGACCCACACGAAGATTTAAATGGGGGACTTTAATGCCCAAGTTGGTATAGAACGAAGATATCGTGATATTATCGGAAAATGGCCTGCCCAAAAGAAAACTAACAAGAACGGGCAAAGACTTTTCGAATTTTGCAGAAACCATAATATGATCTCAAAATCCACCTATATAATGAGAAAACCAAACAAATTGAAGACTTGGAAACACCCAGATTGGAAAAAAGGAGAATGGCAACTGGATCATGTTTGCATGGACCGGAATTATCACAAGGAGATTTATAATGTAAAGGTCTTGAGAGGAACAGATACTAGATCGGACCATTACTTAATTAAAGTTAAAATAAAATTCACCCCGCATAAAAAGAAAAAATCCCAACCTAAAAACAAAAGAGCTTATGATCCACATAAATTAATAAACAATGCCATCATTGAAGAAACAACAAAAAAAATCAAATTAACTAATAATTTAAAAGAACTGACATCCCAACTGAAAGAAATAGCTGAAGAACTAGCCCCTATAAACCCAAGAAAAAAACACCAATGGTGGAATGAAGAATGTGACAAAGCAGTCAAAGACCGACACCGGGCTTGGATCAACCACCAAACCCAGAAAACTGAAGAATCTAACCATGAATTCACCAAACAAAGGAAAATAACTCAGAAAATTATAAGAGGAACCAAACGACAAGCCCAAAAAGTTTGATTCAGCAAATAGAAGAAAGTTCCAAGAAAACTAATTTCCGAGACTATTATAAAATTTTTGGTCAGGCTCTTCAAAGATATGAACCACCCACCCTTATGCTGAGAGGAAAAAAAGGAAATATGGCCCACACCAATAAAGAAAATGCTGAAATTTTGGCAGAAACCTTCAATAGACTCCTCAACTGTGACGACCCCCCAGTGCTTTTTGAGATTGACACTGAAACTCCAGTTAAAACTTCACCAGTAAATATCAACCCGCCAACAATTCAAGAAGTTCTCGCAGCCTTAAATGAAATAAAAAACTACAAAGCAAGCGGAGAAGACCAGCTTTTCGCAGAACTCTGGAAACACTCATCAGTTTATTCAGTCAAAACTTCCCTACATCTATGCCTCGTGAAAATATGGAACGGAGAAAAACTTCCAGAACACTGGACCACAGCCCTCATCCATCCATTACATAAAAAGGGGGATAAAACTAATCCGGAAAACTACAGAGGCATATTTCTCCTGGATTGCAAATACAAAATCCTGTCGAGAATCATATACAACCGATGCAAAGACCAACTTGAACTGGAACTTGGGGAATACCAAGGGGGATTTAGGCCATGGAGAGGTTGCCCGGAGCAAATATAATCCCTAAAACTTATGATGGACTTATATAAAAGACGGAAAAATCAACTAATAATCACCTTCGTCGACTTTAAAAGGGCCTATGATTGTATACACCGACCATCCATGCTGAATATTCTGAGAAACCTGGGCCTTCACCCTAAACTCGTAAACATGATAAAATTAACTTTAACCAATACACAGTCCAGAGTGAAATTCAGAGGGGAACTGTCTCAACCCTTCTACATAAAAACTGGATTGAGGCAAGGAGACGGCCTCTCACCACTCCTTTTTAACTGCGCCCTCGAATTTGTCATGAGAAAATGGTATGAAATAAATCCCAAAAATATAAAAATGGGTACTAAGAAAAACTCCATCACACTAAATTGCCTAGGATTTGCAGATGACCTCGCTCTTTTAGCAAATAATATTCAAGAAGCCAAAACACAAATCATTAGCCTTCAAAACCTAGCACAAAAGATAGGGCTTCATATCTCTTTCGAAAAAACTGAACTAATGGCCATAGGTCCTCTGGTAATAGAGCACATTACGGCAAACAATCAGAAAATTAAAATAGTAAAACAATTTAAATATCTAGGGGAAGTAATAACTTATAATTTAAATGAAAAAGTGACATGGCAAAACAGGACAAATAAAATTATTAAATCCCAAAAATTAACTTGGTCAACATATAACAAAAAATGCCTTTCTGCTAAAACAAAACTTAAACATTATAAATCTGTAGTACAGCCAGAAGTTACCTACGGAAGCGAGACCCTTTTCAAAATCACTCAGAAAAACCGAATTGAAAAAATTCTGAAAATAGAGAGGAGAATTGTCAGAACGTGTATCAATAAAAAACACCAAAAAGAAGGCCAATGGTGGATTGTGCCAAATGAGGTGGTGTATCGAGAAATGGAGCCTGTTACTGATACTATGCGGAAAAAAAGAATCTCTTTCTTCGGTCATCTCATAAGGACACCGGAAACAAGACTGTCAAGAAATATAATTGAAAAGCTCTGGTTCCAAAAGCTAGAAGTAGGATGGATCAAAGAAATTAGAGAAGATATGAAAGAATTGGGAATTTCCCTGACTGACCTACAGAATAAAACTGGAAAAATTACAAAGCTAAAAGATAAAAGCATTAGATTTAAACAAAAGACAGACAAACGACAAAATACAACGAAGAGGGTGTTTACAGATGAAGAAAAGAAAGCAAGATCTGAACGGATGAAGAAATACTGGGCAGCTCGATAGAGTAAAATAACACGCTTTTCCCAGAAAAGATCCAACTAAAATTGACTTAAGTGGTCCTATGTTGGCCGTAAAAGCATAATAATAATAATAATAATATAACATATATTGAAATTATTTGTTATATCCCGGGGTTAACTCTCTGGTTGCTCCAGCAGCAAAGCTATAAAGGGAAAATATAATGATAGGTCGAAAAGTACAATGACTTTACATATATAGCAGGGTGGCGCAGCGGAAGCGTGCTGGGCCCATAACCCAGAGGTCCGTGGATCGAAACCACGTCCTGCTATTCAATTTTTTTTTTTTTTTTGATTATATTTATTTATATTGTATACTGAAATTTATAGTAACTGAACTATTTTTTAGATCATGGTTCGATAGTTTAAGCTATGTATTAGGATGTCGAGTAAAATACATTTTTGAAAAAAATAATAAGAGGTTAGGAAATATTTATTGGGTACTCTATTTCATGGGTCTTATTTTTAGCTACAAAAATACTAACATATATTGAAATTATAACATATATTGATATATTAATATAACATATATTGAAATTATTTGTTATATCCCGGGGTTAACTCTCTTGTTGCTCCAGCAGCAAAGCTATAAGGGGGAAAATATAATGATACGTCCAAAGGTACAATGACTTTATATATGTAGCAGGGTGGCGCAGCGGAAGCGTGCTGGGCCCATAACCCAGAGGTCCGTGGATCGAAACCACGTCCTGCTATTCAATATTTTTTTTTTTAATGTTATGAATATCTTTTATTTATATTGTATACTGAAATTTATAATAACTGAACTATTTTTTAGATCATGGTTCGATAGTTTAAGCTATGTATTAGGATGTCGAGTAAAATACATTTTTGAAAAAAATAATAAGAGGTTAGGAAATATTTATTGGGTACTCTATTTCATGGGTCTTATTTTTAGCTACAAAAAATAACATATATTGAAATATTAATATAACATATTTAAGTCTTACTCCCCCAGGATTTCAACCTTAACCCTAAAATCAGCCAATAAATTCTACACCATAATAAATGTCCATGCTCCCACCAATGACAAAAACAATCTTAAAAAAGATAGAGAAGGGATGGACAAATTCTGGGAACTTCTTGACCAAACTGGAAACAACATAAATAAGACCCACACGAAGATTTAAATGGGGGACTTTAATGCCCAAGTTGGTATAGAACGAAGATATCGTGATATTATCGGAAAATGGCCTGCCCAAAAGAAAACTAACAAGAACGGGCAAAGACTTTTCGAATTTTGCAGAAACCATAATATGATCTCAAAATCCACCTATATAATGAGAAAACCAAACAAATTGAAGACTTGGAAACACCCAGATTGGAAAAAAGGAGAATGGCAACTGGATCATGTTTGCATGGACCGGAATTATCACAAGGAGATTTATAATGTAAAGGTCTTGAGAGGAACAGATACTAGATCGGACCATTACTTAATTAAAGTTAAAATAAAATTCACCCCGCATAAAAAGAAAAAATCCCAACCTAAAAACAAAAGAGCTTATGATCCACATAAATTAATAAACAATGCCATCATTGAAGAAACAACAAAAAAAATCAAATTAACTAATAATTTAAAAGAACTGACATCCCAACTGAAAGAAATAGCTGAAGAACTAGCCCCTATAAACCCAAGAAAAAAACACCAATGGTGGAATGAAGAATGTGACAAAGCAGTCAAAGACCGACACCGGGCTTGGATCAACCACCAAACCCAGAAAACTGAAGAATCTAACCATGAATTCACCAAACAAAGGAAAATAACTCAGAAAATTATAAGAGGAACCAAACGACAAGCCCAAAAAGTTTGATTCAGCAAATAGAAGAAAGTTCCAAGAAAACTAATTTCCGAGACTATTATAAAATTTTTGGTCAGGCTCTTCAAAGATATGAACCACCCACCCTTATGCTGAGAGGAAAAAAAGGAAATATGGCCCACACCAATAAAGAAAATGCTGAAATTTTGGCAGAAACCTTCAATAGACTCCTCAACTGTGACGACCCCCCAGTGCTTTTTGAGATTGACACTGAAACTCCAGTTAAAACTTCACCAGTAAATATCAACCCGCCAACAATTCAAGAAGTTCTCGCAGCCTTAAATGAAATAAAAAACTACAAAGCAAGCGGAGAAGACCAGCTTTTCGCAGAACTCTGGAAACACTCATCAGTTTATTCAGTCAAAACTTCCCTACATCTATGCCTCGTGAAAATATGGAACGGAGAAAAACTTCCAGAACACTGGACCACAGCCCTCATCCATCCATTACATAAAAAGGGGGATAAAACTAATCCGGAAAACTACAGAGGCATATTTCTCCTGGATTGCAAATACAAAATCCTGTCGAGAATCATATACAACCGATGCAAAGACCAACTTGAACTGGAACTTGGGGAATACCAAGGGGGATTTAGGCCATGGAGAGGTTGCCCGGAGCAAATATAATCCCTAAAACTTATGATGGACTTATATAAAAGACGGAAAAATCAACTAATAATCACCTTCGTCGACTTTAAAAGGGCCTATGATTGTATACACCGACCATCCATGCTGAATATTCTGAGAAACCTGGGCCTTCACCCTAAACTCGTAAACATGATAAAATTAACTTTAACCAATACACAGTCCAGAGTGAAATTCAGAGGGGAACTGTCTCAACCCTTCTACATAAAAACTGGATTGAGGCAAGGAGACGGCCTCTCACCACTCCTTTTTAACTGCGCCCTCGAATTTGTCATGAGAAAATGGTATGAAATAAATCCCAAAAATATAAAAATGGGTACTAAGAAAAACTCCATCACACTAAATTGCCTAGGATTTGCAGATGACCTCGCTCTTTTAGCAAATAATATTCAAGAAGCCAAAACACAAATCATTAGCCTTCAAAACCTAGCACAAAAGATAGGGCTTCATATCTCTTTCGAAAAAACTGAACTAATGGCCATAGGTCCTCTGGTAATAGAGCACATTACGGCAAACAATCAGAAAATTAAAATAGTAAAACAATTTAAATATCTAGGGGAAGTAATAACTTATAATTTAAATGAAAAAGTGACATGGCAAAACAGGACAAATAAAATTATTAAATCCCAAAAATTAACTTGGTCAACATATAACAAAAACTGCCTTTCTGCTAAAACAAAACTTAAACATTATACATCTGTAGTACAGCCAGAAGTTACCTACGGAAGCGAGACCCTTTTCAAAATCACTCAGAAAAACCGAATTGAAAAAATTCTGAAAATAGAGAGGAGAAAATACGTAAGGAGTCAGAACGTGTATCAATAAAAAACACCAAAAAGAAGGCCAATGGTGGATTGTGCCAAATGAGGTGGTGTATCGAGAAATGCAGCCTGTTACTGATACTATGCGGAAAAAAAGAATCTCTTTCTTCGGTCATCTCATAAGGACACCGGAAACAAGTCTGTCAAGAAATATCATTGAAAAGCTCTGGTTCCAAAAGCTAGAAGTAGGATGGATCAAAGAAACTAGAGAAGATATGAAAGAATTGGGAATTTCCCTGACTGACCTACAGAATAAAACTGGAAAAATTACAAAGCTAAAAGATAAAAGCATTAGATTTAAACAAAAGACAGACAAACGACAAAATACAACGAAGAGGGTGTTTACAGATGAAGAAAAGAAAGCAAGATCTGAACGGATGAAGAAATACTGGGCAGCTCGAAAGAGTAAAATAACACGCTTTTCCCAGAAAAGATCCAACTAAAATTGACTTAAGTGATCCTATGTTGGCCGTAAAAGCATAATAATAATAATAATAATAATAATAATATAACATATATTGAAATTATTTGTTATATCCCGGGGTTAACTCTCTTGTTGCTCCAGCAGCAAAGCTATAAAGGGAAAATATAATGATAGGTCCAAAAGTACAATAACTTTACATATATAGCAGGGTGGCGCAGCGGAAGCGTGCTGGGCCCATAACCCAGAGGTCCGTGGATCGAAACCACGTCCTGCTATTCAATTTTTTTTTTTTTTTGAATATCTTTTATTTATATTGTATACTGAAATTTATAATAACTGAACTATTTTTTAGATCATGGTTCGATAGTTTAAGCTATGTATTAGGATGTCGAGTAAAATACATTTTTGAAAAAAATAATAAGAGGTTAGGAAATATTTATTGGGTACTCTATTTCATGGGTCTTATTTTTAGCTACAAAAAATAACATATATTGAAATATTAATATAACATATTTAAGTCTTACTCCCCCAGGATTTCAACCTTAACCCTAAAATCAGCCAATAAATTCTACACCATAATAAATGTCCATGCTCCCACCAATGACAAAAACAATCTTAAAAAAGATAGAGAAGAGATGGACAAATTCTGGGAACTTCTTGACCAAACTGGAAACAACATAAATAAGATCCACACGAAGATTTAAATGGGGGACTTTAATGCCCAACTTGGTATAGAACGAAGATATCGTGATATTATCGGAAAATGGCCTGCCCAAAAGAAAACTAACAAGAACGGCCAAAGACTTTTCGAATTTTGCAGAAACCATAATATGATCTCAAAATCCACCTATATAATGAGAAAACCAAACAAATTGAAGACTTGGAAACACCCAGATTGGAAAAAAGGAGAATGGCAACTGGATCATGTTTGCATGGACCGGAATTATCACAAGGAGATTTATAATGTAAAAGTCTTGAGAGGAACAGATACTGGATCGGACCATTACTTAATTAAAGTTAAAATAAAATTCACCCCGCATAAAAAGAAAAAATCCCAACCTAAAAACAAAAGAGCTTATGATCCACATAAATTAATAAACAATGCCATCTTTGAAGAAACAACAAAAAAAATCAAATTAACTAATAATTTAAAAGAACTGACATCCCAACTGAAAGAAATAGCTGAAGAACTAGCCCCTATAAACCCAAGAAAAAAACACCAATGGTGGAATGAAGAATGTGACAAAGCAGTCAAAGACCGACACCGGGCTTGGATCAACCACCAAACCCAGAAAACTGAAGAATCTAACCATGAATTCACCTAACAAAGGAAAATAACTCAGAAAATTATAAGAGGAACCAAACGACAAGCCCAAAAAAACTTGATTCAGCAAATAGAAGAAAGTTCCAAGAAAACTAATTTCCGAGACTATTATAAAATTTTTGGTCAGGCTCTTCAAAGATATGAACCACCCACCCTTATGCTGAGAGGAAAAAAAGGAAATATGGCCCACACCAATAAAGAAAATGCTGAAATTTTGGCAGAAACCTTCAATAGACTCCTCAACTGTGACGACCCCCCAGAGCTTTTTGAGATTGACACTGAAACTCCAGTTAAAACTTCACCAGTAAATATCAACCCGCCAACAATTCAAGAAGTTCTCGCAGCCTTAAATGAAATAAAAAACTACAAAGCAAGCGGAGAAGACCAGCTTTTCGCAGAACTCTGGAAACACTCATCAGTTTATTCAGTCAAAACTTCCCTACATCTATGCCTCGTGAAAATATGGAACGAAGAAAAACTTCCAGAACACTGGACCACAGCCCTCGTCCAACCATTACATAAAAAGGGGGATAAAACTAATCCGGAAAACTACAGAGGCATATTTCTCCTGGATTGCACATACAAAATCCTGCCGAGAATCATATACAACCGATGCAAAGACCAACTTGAACTGGAACTTGGGGAATACCAAGAGGGATTTAGGCCTTGGCGAGGTTGCCCGGAGCAAATAATATCCCTAAAACTTATGATGGACTTATATAAAAGACGGAAAAAACAACTAATAATCACCTTCGTCGACTTTAAAAGGGCCTATGATTGTATACACCGACCATCCATGCTGAATATTCTGAGAAACCTGGGCCTTCACCCTAAACTCGTAAACATGATAAAATTAACTTTAACCAATACCCAGTCCAGAGTGAAATTCAGAGGGGAACTGTCTCAACCCTTCTACATAAAAACTGGATTGAGGCAAGGAGACGGCCTCTCACCACTCCTTTTTAACTGCGCCCTCGAATTTGTCATGAGAAAATGGTATGAAATAAATCCCAAAAATATAAAAATGGGTACTAAGAAAAACTCCATCACACTAAATTGCCTAGGATTTGCAGATGACCTCGCTCTTTTAGCAAATAATATTCAAGAAGCCAAAACACAAATCATTAGCCTTCAAAACCTAGCACAAAAGATAGGGCTTCATATCTCTTTCGAAAAAACTGAAGTAATGGCCATAGGTCCTCTGGTAATAGAGCACATTACGGCAAACAATCAGAAAATTAAAATAGTAAAACAATTTAAATATCTAGGGGAAGTAATAACTTATAATTTAAATGAAAAAGTGACATGGCAAAACAGGACAAATAAAATTATTAAATCCCAAAAATTAACTTGGTCAACATATAACAAAAAATGCCTTTCTGCTAAAACAAAACTTAAACATTATACATCTGTAGTACAGCCAGAAGTTACCTACGGAAGCGAGACCCTTTTCAAAATCACTCAGAAAAACCGAATTGAAAAAATTCTGAAAATAGAGAGGAGAAAATACGTAAGGAGTCAGAACGTGTATCAATAAAAAACACCAAAAAGAAGGCCAATGGTGGATTGTGCCAAATGAGGTGGTGTATCGAGAAATGCAGCCTGTTACTGATACTATGCGGAAAAAAAGAATCTCTTTCTTCGGTCATCTCATAAGGACACCGGAAACAAGTCTGTCAAGAAATATCATTGAAAAGCTCTGGTTCCAAAAGCTAGAAGTAGGATGGATCAAAAAAACTAGAGAAGATATGAAAGAATTGGGAATTTCCCTGACTGACCTACAGAATAAAACTGGAAAAATTACAAAGCTAAAAGATAAAAGCATTAGATTTAAACAAAAGACAGACAAACGACAAAATACAACGAAGAGGGTGTTTACAGATGAAGAAAAGAAAGCAAGATCTGAACGGATGAAGAAATACTGGGCAGCTCGAAAGAGTAAAATAACACGCTTTTCCCAGAAAAGATCCAACTAAAATTGACTTAAGTGATCCTATGTTGGCCGTAAAAGCATAATAATAATAATAATAATAATAATAATAATAATAATAATAATAATAATAATATAACATATATTGAAATTATTTGTTATATCCCGGGGTTAACTCTCTTGTTGCTCCAGCAGCAAAGCTATAAAGGGAAAATATAATGATAGGTCCAAAAGTACAATAACTTTACATATATAGCAGGGTGGCGCAGCGGAAGCGTGCTGGGCCCATAACCCAGAGGTCCGTGGATCGAAACCACGTCCTGCTATTCAATTTTTTTTTTTTTTTGAATATCTTTTATTTATATTGTATACTGAAATTTATAATAACTGAACTATTTTTTAGATCATGGTTCGATAGTTTAAGCTATGTATTAGGATGTCGAGTAAAATACATTTTTGAAAAAAATAATAAGAGGTTAGGAAATATTTATTGGGTACTCTATTTCATGGGTCTTATTTTTAGCTACAAAAAATAACATATATTGAAATATTAATATAACATATTTAAGTCTTACTCCCCCAGGATTTCAACCTTAACCCTAAAATCAGCCAATAAATTCTACACCATAATAAATGTCCATGCTCCCACCAATGACAAAAACAATCTTAAAAAAGATAGAGAAGAGATGGACAAATTCTGGGAACTTCTTGACCAAACTGGAAACAACATAAATAAGATCCACACGAAGATTTAAATGGGGGACTTTAATGCCCAACTTGGTATAGAACGAAGATATCGTGATATTATCGGAAAATGGCCTGCCCAAAAGAAAACTAACAAGAACGGCCAAAGACTTTTCGAATTTTGCAGAAACCATAATATGATCTCAAAATCCACCTATATAATGAGAAAACCAAACAAATCGAAGACTTGGAAACACCCAGATTGGAAAAAAGGAGAATGGCAACTGGATCATGTTTGCATGGACCGGAATTATCACAAGGAGATTTATAATGTAAAAGTCTTGAGAGGAACAGATACTGGATCGGACCATTACTTAATTAAAGTTAAAATAAAATTCACCCCGCATAAAAAGAAAAAATCCCAACCTAAAAACAAAAGAGCTTATGATCCACATAAATTAATAAACAATGCCATCTTTGAAGAAACAACAAAAAAAATCAAATTAACTAATAATTTAAAAGAACTGACATCCCAACTGAAAGAAATAGCTGAAGAACTAGCCCCTATAAACCCAAGAAAAAAACACCAATGGTGGAATGAAGAATGTGACAAAGCAGTCAAAGACCGACACCGGGCTTGGATCAACCACCAAACCCAGAAAACTGAAGAATCTAACCATGAATTCACCTAACAAAGGAAAATAACTCAGAAAATTATAAGAGGAACCAAACGACAAGCCCAAAAAAACTTGATTCAGCAAATAGAAGAAAGTTCCAAGAAAACTAATTTCCGAGACTATTATAAAATTTTTGGTCAGGCTCTTCAAAGATATGAACCACCCACCCTTATGCTGAGAGGAAAAAAAGGAAATATGGCCCACACCAATAAAGAAAATGCTGAAATTTTGGCAGAAACCTTCAATAGACTCCTCAACTGTGACGACCCCCCAGAGCTTTTTGAGATTGACACTGAAACTCCAGTTAAAACTTCACCAGTAAATATCAACCCGCCAACAATTCAAGAAGTTCTCGCAGCCTTAAATGAAATAAAAAACTACAAAGCAAGCGGAGAAGACCAGCTTTTCGCAGAACTCTGGAAACACTCATCAGTTTATTCAGTCAAAACTTCCCTACATCTATGCCTCGTGAAAATATGGAACGAAGAAAAACTTCCAGAACACTGGACCACAGCCCTCGTCCAACCATTACATAAAAAGGGGGATAAAACTAATCCGGAAAACTACAGAGGCATATTTCTCCTGGATTGCACATACAAAATCCTGCCGAGAATCATATACAACCGATGCAAAGACCAACTTGAACTGGAACTTGGGGAATACCAAGAGGGATTTAGGCCTTGGCGAGGTTGCCCGGAGCAAATAATATCCCTAAAACTTATGATGGACTTATATAAAAGACGGAAAAAACAACTAATAATCACCTTCGTCGACTTTAAAAGGGCCTATGATTGTATACACCGACCATCCATGCTGAATATTCTGAGAAACCTGGGCCTTCACCCTAAACTCGTAAACATGATAAAATTAACTTTAACCAATACCCAGTCCAGAGTGAAATTCAGAGGGGAACTGTCTCAACCCTTCTACATAAAAACTGGATTGAGGCAAGGAGACGGCCTCTCACCACTCCTTTTTAACTGCGCCCTCGAATTTGTCATGAGAAAATGGTATGAAATAAATCCCAAAAATATAAAAATGGGTACTAAGAAAAACTCCATCACACTAAATTGCCTAGGATTTGCAGATGACCTCGCTCTTTTAGCAAATAATATTCAAGAAGCCAAAACACAAATCATTAGCCTTCAAAACCTAGCACAAAAGATAGGGCTTCATATCTCTTTCGAAAAAACTGAAGTAATGGCCATAGGTCCTCTGGTAATAGAGCACATTACGGCAAACAATCAGAAAATTAAAATAGTAAAACAATTTAAATATCTAGGGGAAGTAATAACTTATAATTTAAATGAAAAAGTGACATGGCAAAACAGGACAAATAAAATTATTAAATCCCAAAAATTAACTTGGTCAACATATAACAAAAAATGCCTTTCTGCTAAAACAAAACTTAAACATTATACATCTGTAGTACAGCCAGAAGTTACCTACGGAAGCGAGACCCTTTTCAAAATCACTCAGAAAAACCGAATTGAAAAAATTCTGAAAATAGAGAGGAGAAAATACGTAAGGAGTCAGAACGTGTATCAATAAAAAACACCAAAAAGAAGGCCAATGGTGGATTGTGCCAAATGAGGTGGTGTATCGAGAAATGCAGCCTGTTACTGATACTATGCGGAAAAAAAGAATCTCTTTCTTCGGTCATCTCATAAGGACACCGGAAACAAGTCTGTCAAGAAATATCATTGAAAAGCTCTGGTTCCAAAAGCTAGAAGTAGGATGGATCAAAAAAACTAGAGAAGATATGAAAGAATTGGGAATTTCCCTGACTGACCTACAGAATAAAACTGGAAAAATTACAAAGCTAAAAGATAAAAGCATTAGATTTAAACAAAAGACAGACAAACGACAAAATACAACGAAGAGGGTGTTTACAGATGAAGAAAAGAAAGCAAGATCTGAACGGATGAAGAAATACTGGGCAGCTCGAAAGAGTAAAATAACACGCTTTTCCCAGAAAAGATCCAACTAAAATTGACTTAAGTGATCCTATGTTGGCCGTAAAAGCATAATAATAATAATAATAATAATAATAATAATAATAATAATAATAATAATAATAATAATAATAATATAACATATATTGAAATTATTTGTTATATCCCGGGGTTAACTCTCTTGTTGCTCCAGCAGCAAAGCTATAAAGGGAAAATATAATGATAGGTCCAAAAGTACAATAACTTTACATATATAGCAGGGTGGCGCAGCGGAAGCGTGCTGGGCCCATAACCCAGAGGTCCGTGGATCGAAACCACGTCCTGCTATTCAATTTTTTTTTTTTTTTGAATATCTTTTATTTATATTGTATACTGAAATTTATAATAACTGAACTATTTTTTAGATCATGGTTCGATAGTTTAAGCTATGTATTAGGATGTCGAGTAAAATACATTTTTGAAAAAAATAATAAGAGGTTAGGAAATATTTATTGGGTACTCTATTTCATGGGTCTTATTTTTAGCTACAAAAAATAACATATATTGAAATATTAATATAACATATTTAAGTCTTACTCCCCCAGGATTTCAACCTTAACCCTAAAATCAGCCAATAAATTCTACACCATAATAAATGTCCATGCTCCCACCAATGACAAAAACAATCTTAAAAAAGATAGAGAAGAGATGGACAAATTCTGGGAACTTCTTGACCAAACTGGAAACAACATAAATAAGATCCACACGAAGATTTAAATGGGGGACTTTAATGCCCAACTTGGTATAGAACGAAGATATCGTGATATTATCGGAAAATGGCCTGCCCAAAAGAAAACTAACAAGAACGGCCAAAGACTTTTCGAATTTTGCAGAAACCATAATATGATCTCAAAATCCACCTATATAATGAGAAAACCAAACAAATCGAAGACTTGGAAACACCCAGATTGGAAAAAAGGAGAATGGCAACTGGATCATGTTTGCATGGACCGGAATTATCACAAGGAGATTTATAATGTAAAAGTCTTGAGAGGAACAGATACTGGATCGGACCATTACTTAATTAAAGTTAAAATAAAATTCACCCCGCATAAAAAGAAAAAATCCCAACCTAAAAACAAAAGAGCTTATGATCCACATAAATTAATAAACAATGCCATCTTTGAAGAAACAACAAAAAAAATCAAATTAACTAATAATTTAAAAGAACTGACATCCCAACTGAAAGAAATAGCTGAAGAACTAGCCCCTATAAACCCAAGAAAAAAACACCAATGGTGGAATGAAGAATGTGACAAAGCAGTCAAAGACCGACACCGGGCTTGGATCAACCACCAAACCCAGAAAACTGAAGAATCTAACCATGAATTCACCTAACAAAGGAAAATAACTCAGAAAATTATAAGAGGAACCAAACGACAAGCCCAAAAAAACTTGATTCAGCAAATAGAAGAAAGTTCCAAGAAAACTAATTTCCGAGACTATTATAAAATTTTTGGTCAGGCTCTTCAAAGATATGAACCACCCACCCTTATGCTGAGAGGAAAAAAAGGAAATATGGCCCACACCAATAAAGAAAATGCTGAAATTTTGGCAGAAACCTTCAATAGACTCCTCAACTGTGACGACCCCCCAGAGCTTTTTGAGATTGACACTGAAACTCCAGTTAAAACTTCACCAGTAAATATCAACCCGCCAACAATTCAAGAAGTTCTCGCAGCCTTAAATGAAATAAAAAACTACAAAGCAAGCGGAGAAGACCAGCTTTTCGCAGAACTCTGGAAACACTCATCAGTTTATTCAGTCAAAACTTCCCTACATCTATGCCTCGTGAAAATATGGAACGAAGAAAAACTTCCAGAACACTGGACCACAGCCCTCGTCCAACCATTACATAAAAAGGGGGATAAAACTAATCCGGAAAACTACAGAGGCATATTTCTCCTGGATTGCACATACAAAATCCTGCCGAGAATCATATACAACCGATGCAAAGACCAACTTGAACTGGAACTTGGGGAATACCAAGAGGGATTTAGGCCTTGGCGAGGTTGCCCGGAGCAAATAATATCCCTAAAACTTATGATGGACTTATATAAAAGACGGAAAAAACAACTAATAATCACCTTCGTCGACTTTAAAAGGGCCTATGATTGTATACACCGACCATCCATGCTGAATATTCTGAGAAACCTGGGCCTTCACCCTAAACTCGTAAACATGATAAAATTAACTTTAACCAATACCCAGTCCAGAGTGAAATTCAGAGGGGAACTGTCTCAACCCTTCTACATAAAAACTGGATTGAGGCAAGGAGACGGCCTCTCACCACTCCTTTTTAACTGCGCCCTCGAATTTGTCATGAGAAAATGGTATGAAATAAATCCCAAAAATATAAAAATGGGTACTAAGAAAAACTCCATCACACTAAATTGCCTAGGATTTGCAGATGACCTCGCTCTTTTAGCAAATAATATTCAAGAAGCCAAAACACAAATCATTAGCCTTCAAAACCTAGCACAAAAGATAGGGCTTCATATCTCTTTCGAAAAAACTGAAGTAATGGCCATAGGTCCTCTGGTAATAGAGCACATTACGGCAAACAATCAGAAAATTAAAATAGTAAAACAATTTAAATATCTAGGGGAAGTAATAACTTATAATTTAAATGAAAAAGTGACATGGCAAAACAGGACAAATAAAATTATTAAATCCCAAAAATTAACTTGGTCAACATATAACAAAAAATGCCTTTCTGCTAAAACAAAACTTAAACATTATACATCTGTAGTACAGCCAGAAGTTACCTACGGAAGCGAGACCCTTTTCAAAATCACTCAGAAAAACCGAATTGAAAAAATTCTGAAAATAGAGAGGAGAAAATACGTAAGGAGTCAGAACGTGTATCAATAAAAAACACCAAAAAGAAGGCCAATGGTGGATTGTGCCAAATGAGGTGGTGTATCGAGAAATGCAGCCTGTTACTGATACTATGCGGAAAAAAAGAATCTCTTTCTTCGGTCATCTCATAAGGACACCGGAAACAAGTCTGTCAAGAAATATCATTGAAAAGCTCTGGTTCCAAAAGCTAGAAGTAGGATGGATCAAAAAAACTAGAGAAGATATGAAAGAATTGGGAATTTCCCTGACTGACCTACAGAATAAAACTGGAAAAATTACAAAGCTAAAAGATAAAAGCATTAGATTTAAACAAAAGACAGACAAACGACAAAATACAACGAAGAGGGTGTTTACAGATGAAGAAAAGAAAGCAAGATCTGAACGGATGAAGAAATACTGGGCAGCTCGAAAGAGTAAAATAACACGCTTTTCCCAGAAAAGATCCAACTAAAATTGACTTAAGTGATCCTATGTTGGCCGTAAAAGCATAATAATAATAATAATAATAATAATAATAATAATAATAATAATAATAATAATAATAATAATAATAATAATAATAATAATAATAATAATAATAATAATAATATAACATATATTGAAATTATTTGTTATATCCCGGGGTTAACTCTCTTGTTGCTCCAGCAGCAAAGCTATAAAGGGAAAATATAATGATAGGTCCAAAAGTACAATAACTTTACATATATAGCAGGGTGGCGCAGCGGAAGCGTGCTGGGCCCATAACCCAGAGGTCCGTGGATCGAAACCACGTCCTGCTATTCAATTTTTTTTTTTTTTGAATATCTTTTATTTATATTGTATACTGAAATTTATAATAACTGAACTATTTTTTAGATCATGGTTCGATAGTTTAAGCTATGTATTAGGATGTCGAGTAAAATACATTTTTGAAAAAAATAATAAGAGGTTAGGAAATATTTATTGGGTACTCTATTTCATGGGTCTTATTTTTAGCTACAAAAAATAACATATATTGAAATATTAATATAACATATTTAAGTCTTACTCCCCCAGGATTTCAACCTTAACCCTAAAATCAGCCAATAAATTCTACACCATAATAAATGTCCATGCTCCCACCAATGACAAAAACAATCTTAAAAAAGATAGAGAAGAGATGGACAAATTCTGGGAACTTCTTGACCAAACTGGAAACAACATAAATAAGATCCACACGAAGATTTAAATGGGGGACTTTAATGCCCAACTTGGTATAGAACGAAGATATCGTGATATTATCGGAAAATGGCCTGCCCAAAAGAAAACTAACAAGAACGGCCAAAGACTTTTCGAATTTTGCAGAAACCATAATATGATCTCAAAATCCACCTATATAATGAGAAAACCAAACAAATCGAAGACTTGGAAACACCCAGATTGGAAAAAAGGAGAATGGCAACTGGATCATGTTTGCATGGACCGGAATTATCACAAGGAGATTTATAATGTAAAAGTCTTGAGAGGAACAGATACTGGATCGGACCATTACTTAATTAAAGTTAAAATAAAATTCACCCCGCATAAAAAGAAAAAATCCCAACCTAAAAACAAAAGAGCTTATGATCCACATAAATTAATAAACAATGCCATCTTTGAAGAAACAACAAAAAAAATCAAATTAACTAATAATTTAAAAGAACTGACATCCCAACTGAAAGAAATAGCTGAAGAACTAGCCCCTATAAACCCAAGAAAAAAACACCAATGGTGGAATGAAGAATGTGACAAAGCAGTCAAAGACCGACACCGGGCTTGGATCAACCACCAAACCCAGAAAACTGAAGAATCTAACCATGAATTCACCTAACAAAGGAAAATAACTCAGAAAATTATAAGAGGAACCAAACGACAAGCCCAAAAAAACTTGATTCAGCAAATAGAAGAAAGTTCCAAGAAAACTAATTTCCGAGACTATTATAAAATTTTTGGTCAGGCTCTTCAAAGATATGAACCACCCACCCTTATGCTGAGAGGAAAAAAAGGAAATATGGCCCACACCAATAAAGAAAATGCTGAAATTTTGGCAGAAACCTTCAATAGACTCCTCAACTGTGACGACCCCCCAGAGCTTTTTGAGATTGACACTGAAACTCCAGTTAAAACTTCACCAGTAAATATCAACCCGCCAACAATTCAAGAAGTTCTCGCAGCCTTAAATGAAATAAAAAACTACAAAGCAAGCGGAGAAGACCAGCTTTTCGCAGAACTCTGGAAACACTCATCAGTTTATTCAGTCAAAACTTCCCTACATCTATGCCTCGTGAAAATATGGAACGAAGAAAAACTTCCAGAACACTGGACCACAGCCCTCGTCCAACCATTACATAAAAAGGGGGATAAAACTAATCCGGAAAACTACAGAGGCATATTTCTCCTGGATTGCACATACAAAATCCTGCCGAGAATCATATACAACCGATGCAAAGACCAACTTGAACTGGAACTTGGGGAATACCAAGAGGGATTTAGGCCTTGGCGAGGTTGCCCGGAGCAAATAATATCCCTAAAACTTATGATGGACTTATATAAAAGACGGAAAAAACAACTAATAATCACCTTCGTCGACTTTAAAAGGGCCTATGATTGTATACACCGACCATCCATGCTGAATATTCTGAGAAACCTGGGCCTTCACCCTAAACTCGTAAACATGATAAAATTAACTTTAACCAATACCCAGTCCAGAGTGAAATTCAGAGGGGAACTGTCTCAACCCTTCTACATAAAAACTGGATTGAGGCAAGGAGACGGCCTCTCACCACTCCTTTTTAACTGCGCCCTCGAATTTGTCATGAGAAAATGGTATGAAATAAATCCCAAAAATATAAAAATGGGTACTAAGAAAAACTCCATCACACTAAATTGCCTAGGATTTGCAGATGACCTCGCTCTTTTAGCAAATAATATTCAAGAAGCCAAAACACAAATCATTAGCCTTCAAAACCTAGCACAAAAGATAGGGCTTCATATCTCTTTCGAAAAAACTGAAGTAATGGCCATAGGTCCTCTGGTAATAGAGCACATTACGGCAAACAATCAGAAAATTAAAATAGTAAAACAATTTAAATATCTAGGGGAAGTAATAACTTATAATTTAAATGAAAAAGTGACATGGCAAAACAGGACAAATAAAATTATTAAATCCCAAAAATTAACTTGGTCAACATATAACAAAAAATGCCTTTCTGCTAAAACAAAACTTAAACATTATACATCTGTAGTACAGCCAGAAGTTACCTACGGAAGCGAGACCCTTTTCAAAATCACTCAGAAAAACCGAATTGAAAAAATTCTGAAAATAGAGAGGAGAAAATACGTAAGGAGTCAGAACGTGTATCAATAAAAAACACCAAAAAGAAGGCCAATGGTGGATTGTGCCAAATGAGGTGGTGTATCGAGAAATGCAGCCTGTTACTGATACTATGCGGAAAAAAAGAATCTCTTTCTTCGGTCATCTCATAAGGACACCGGAAACAAGTCTGTCAAGAAATATCATTGAAAAGCTCTGGTTCCAAAAGCTAGAAGTAGGATGGATCAAAAAAACTAGAGAAGATATGAAAGAATTGGGAATTTCCCTGACTGACCTACAGAATAAAACTGGAAAAATTACAAAGCTAAAAGATAAAAGCATTAGATTTAAACAAAAGACAGACAAACGACAAAATACAACGAAGAGGGTGTTTACAGATGAAGAAAAGAAAGCAAGATCTGAACGGATGAAGAAATACTGGGCAGCTCGAAAGAGTAAAATAACACGCTTTTCCCAGAAAAGATCCAACTAAAATTGACTTAAGTGATCCTATGTTGGCCGTAAAAGCATAATAATAATAATAATAATAATAATAATAATAATAATAATAATAATAATAATAATAATAATAATAATAATAATAATAATAATAATAATAATAATAATATAACATATATTGAAATTATTTGTTATATCCCGGGGTTAACTCTCTTGTTGCTCCAGCAGCAAAGCTATAAAGGGAAAATATAATGATAGGTCCAAAAGTACAATAACTTTACATATATAGCAGGGTGGCGCAGCGGAAGCGTGCTGGGCCCATAACCCAGAGGTCCGTGGATCGAAACCACGTCCTGCTATTCAATTTTTTTTTTTTTTTGAATATCTTTTATTTATATTGTATACTGAAATTTATAATAACTGAACTATTTTTTAGATCATGGTTCGATAGTTTAAGCTATGTATTAGGATGTCGAGTAAAATACATTTTTGAAAAAAATAATAAGAGGTTAGGAAATATTTATTGGGTACTCTATTTCATGGGTCTTATTTTTAGCTACAAAAAATAACATATATTGAAATATTAATATAACATATTTAAGTCTTACTCCCCCAGGATTTCAACCTTAACCCTAAAATCAGCCAATAAATTCTACACCATAATAAATGTCCATGCTCCCACCAATGACAAAAACAATCTTAAAAAAGATAGAGAAGAGATGGACAAATTCTGGGAACTTCTTGACCAAACTGGAAACAACATAAATAAGATCCACACGAAGATTTAAATGGGGGACTTTAATGCCCAACTTGGTATAGAACGAAGATATCGTGATATTATCGGAAAATGGCCTGCCCAAAAGAAAACTAACAAGAACGGCCAAAGACTTTTCGAATTTTGCAGAAACCATAATATGATCTCAAAATCCACCTATATAATGAGAAAACCAAACAAATCGAAGACTTGGAAACACCCAGATTGGAAAAAAGGAGAATGGCAACTGGATCATGTTTGCATGGACCGGAATTATCACAAGGAGATTTATAATGTAAAAGTCTTGAGAGGAACAGATACTGGATCGGACCATTACTTAATTAAAGTTAAAATAAAATTCACCCCGCATAAAAAGAAAAAATCCCAACCTAAAAACAAAAGAGCTTATGATCCACATAAATTAATAAACAATGCCATCTTTGAAGAAACAACAAAAAAAATCAAATTAACTAATAATTTAAAAGAACTGACATCCCAACTGAAAGAAATAGCTGAAGAACTAGCCCCTATAAACCCAAGAAAAAAACACCAATGGTGGAATGAAGAATGTGACAAAGCAGTCAAAGACCGACACCGGGCTTGGATCAACCACCAAACCCAGAAAACTGAAGAATCTAACCATGAATTCACCTAACAAAGGAAAATAACTCAGAAAATTATAAGAGGAACCAAACGACAAGCCCAAAAAAACTTGATTCAGCAAATAGAAGAAAGTTCCAAGAAAACTAATTTCCGAGACTATTATAAAATTTTTGGTCAGGCTCTTCAAAGATATGAACCACCCACCCTTATGCTGAGAGGAAAAAAAGGAAATATGGCCCACACCAATAAAGAAAATGCTGAAATTTTGGCAGAAACCTTCAATAGACTCCTCAACTGTGACGACCCCCCAGAGCTTTTTGAGATTGACACTGAAACTCCAGTTAAAACTTCACCAGTAAATATCAACCCGCCAACAATTCAAGAAGTTCTCGCAGCCTTAAATGAAATAAAAAACTACAAAGCAAGCGGAGAAGACCAGCTTTTCGCAGAACTCTGGAAACACTCATCAGTTTATTCAGTCAAAACTTCCCTACATCTATGCCTCGTGAAAATATGGAACGAAGAAAAACTTCCAGAACACTGGACCACAGCCCTCGTCCAACCATTACATAAAAAGGGGGATAAAACTAATCCGGAAAACTACAGAGGCATATTTCTCCTGGATTGCACATACAAAATCCTGCCGAGAATCATATACAACCGATGCAAAGACCAACTTGAACTGGAACTTGGGGAATACCAAGAGGGATTTAGGCCTTGGCGAGGTTGCCCGGAGCAAATAATATCCCTAAAACTTATGATGGACTTATATAAAAGACGGAAAAAACAACTAATAATCACCTTCGTCGACTTTAAAAGGGCCTATGATTGTATACACCGACCATCCATGCTGAATATTCTGAGAAACCTGGGCCTTCACCCTAAACTCGTAAACATGATAAAATTAACTTTAACCAATACCCAGTCCAGAGTGAAATTCAGAGGGGAACTGTCTCAACCCTTCTACATAAAAACTGGATTGAGGCAAGGAGACGGCCTCTCACCACTCCTTTTTAACTGCGCCCTCGAATTTGTCATGAGAAAATGGTATGAAATAAATCCCAAAAATATAAAAATGGGTACTAAGAAAAACTCCATCACACTAAATTGCCTAGGATTTGCAGATGACCTCGCTCTTTTAGCAAATAATATTCAAGAAGCCAAAACACAAATCATTAGCCTTCAAAACCTAGCACAAAAGATAGGGCTTCATATCTCTTTCGAAAAAACTGAAGTAATGGCCATAGGTCCTCTGGTAATAGAGCACATTACGGCAAACAATCAGAAAATTAAAATAGTAAAACAATTTAAATATCTAGGGGAAGTAATAACTTATAATTTAAATGAAAAAGTGACATGGCAAAACAGGACAAATAAAATTATTAAATCCCAAAAATTAACTTGGTCAACATATAACAAAAAATGCCTTTCTGCTAAAACAAAACTTAAACATTATACATCTGTAGTACAGCCAGAAGTTACCTACGGAAGCGAGACCCTTTTCAAAATCACTCAGAAAAACCGAATTGAAAAAATTCTGAAAATAGAGAGGAGAAAATACGTAAGGAGTCAGAACGTGTATCAATAAAAAACACCAAAAAGAAGGCCAATGGTGGATTGTGCCAAATGAGGTGGTGTATCGAGAAATGCAGCCTGTTACTGATACTATGCGGAAAAAAAGAATCTCTTTCTTCGGTCATCTCATAAGGACACCGGAAACAAGTCTGTCAAGAAATATCATTGAAAAGCTCTGGTTCCAAAAGCTAGAAGTAGGATGGATCAAAAAAACTAGAGAAGATATGAAAGAATTGGGAATTTCCCTGACTGACCTACAGAATAAAACTGGAAAAATTACAAAGCTAAAAGATAAAAGCATTAGATTTAAACAAAAGACAGACAAACGACAAAATACAACGAAGAGGGTGTTTACAGATGAAGAAAAGAAAGCAAGATCTGAACGGATGAAGAAATACTGGGCAGCTCGAAAGAGTAAAATAACACGCTTTTCCCAGAAAAGATCCAACTAAAATTGACTTAAGTGATCCTATGTTGGCCGTAAAAGCATAATAATAATAATAATAATAATAATAATAATAATAATAATAATAATAATAATAATAATAATAATAATAATAATAATAATAATAATAATAATAATAATAATATAACATATATTGAAATTATTTGTTATATCCCGGGGTTAACTCTCTTGTTGCTCCAGCAGCAAAGCTATAAAGGGAAAATATAATGATAGGTCCAAAAGTACAATAACTTTACATATATAGCAGGGTGGCGCAGCGGAAGCGTGCTGGGCCCATAACCCAGAGGTCCGTGGATCGAAACCACGTCCTGCTATTCAATTTTTTTTTTTTTTGAATATCTTTTATTTATATTGTATACTGAAATTTATAATAACTGAACTATTTTTTAGATCATGGTTCGATAGTTTAAGCTATGTATTAGGATGTCGAGTAAAATACATTTTTGAAAAAAATAATAAGAGGTTAGGAAATATTTATTGGGTACTCTATTTCATGGGTCTTATTTTTAGCTACAAAAAATAACATATATTGAAATATTAATATAACATATTTAAGTCTTACTCCCCCAGGATTTCAACCTTAACCCTAAAATCAGCCAATAAATTCTACACCATAATAAATGTCCATGCTCCCACCAATGACAAAAACAATCTTAAAAAAGATAGAGAAGAGATGGACAAATTCTGGGAACTTCTTGACCAAACTGGAAACAACATAAATAAGATCCACACGAAGATTTAAATGGGGGACTTTAATGCCCAACTTGGTATAGAACGAAGATATCGTGATATTATCGGAAAATGGCCTGCCCAAAAGAAAACTAACAAGAACGGCCAAAGACTTTTCGAATTTTGCAGAAACCATAATATGATCTCAAAATCCACCTATATAATGAGAAAACCAAACAAATCGAAGACTTGGAAACACCCAGATTGGAAAAAAGGAGAATGGCAACTGGATCATGTTTGCATGGACCGGAATTATCACAAGGAGATTTATAATGTAAAAGTCTTGAGAGGAACAGATACTGGATCGGACCATTACTTAATTAAAGTTAAAATAAAATTCACCCCGCATAAAAAGAAAAAATCCCAACCTAAAAACAAAAGAGCTTATGATCCACATAAATTAATAAACAATGCCATCTTTGAAGAAACAACAAAAAAAATCAAATTAACTAATAATTTAAAAGAACTGACATCCCAACTGAAAGAAATAGCTGAAGAACTAGCCCCTATAAACCCAAGAAAAAAACACCAATGGTGGAATGAAGAATGTGACAAAGCAGTCAAAGACCGACACCGGGCTTGGATCAACCACCAAACCCAGAAAACTGAAGAATCTAACCATGAATTCACCTAACAAAGGAAAATAACTCAGAAAATTATAAGAGGAACCAAACGACAAGCCCAAAAAAACTTGATTCAGCAAATAGAAGAAAGTTCCAAGAAAACTAATTTCCGAGACTATTATAAAATTTTTGGTCAGGCTCTTCAAAGATATGAACCACCCACCCTTATGCTGAGAGGAAAAAAAGGAAATATGGCCCACACCAATAAAGAAAATGCTGAAATTTTGGCAGAAACCTTCAATAGACTCCTCAACTGTGACGACCCCCCAGAGCTTTTTGAGATTGACACTGAAACTCCAGTTAAAACTTCACCAGTAAATATCAACCCGCCAACAATTCAAGAAGTTCTCGCAGCCTTAAATGAAATAAAAAACTACAAAGCAAGCGGAGAAGACCAGCTTTTCGCAGAACTCTGGAAACACTCATCAGTTTATTCAGTCAAAACTTCCCTACATCTATGCCTCGTGAAAATATGGAACGAAGAAAAACTTCCAGAACACTGGACCACAGCCCTCGTCCAACCATTACATAAAAAGGGGGATAAAACTAATCCGGAAAACTACAGAGGCATATTTCTCCTGGATTGCACATACAAAATCCTGCCGAGAATCATATACAACCGATGCAAAGACCAACTTGAACTGGAACTTGGGGAATACCAAGAGGGATTTAGGCCTTGGCGAGGTTGCCCGGAGCAAATAATATCCCTAAAACTTATGATGGACTTATATAAAAGACGGAAAAAACAACTAATAATCACCTTCGTCGACTTTAAAAGGGCCTATGATTGTATACACCGACCATCCATGCTGAATATTCTGAGAAACCTGGGCCTTCACCCTAAACTCGTAAACATGATAAAATTAACTTTAACCAATACCCAGTCCAGAGTGAAATTCAGAGGGGAACTGTCTCAACCCTTCTACATAAAAACTGGATTGAGGCAAGGAGACGGCCTCTCACCACTCCTTTTTAACTGCGCCCTCGAATTTGTCATGAGAAAATGGTATGAAATAAATCCCAAAAATATAAAAATGGGTACTAAGAAAAACTCCATCACACTAAATTGCCTAGGATTTGCAGATGACCTCGCTCTTTTAGCAAATAATATTCAAGAAGCCAAAACACAAATCATTAGCCTTCAAAACCTAGCACAAAAGATAGGGCTTCATATCTCTTTCGAAAAAACTGAAGTAATGGCCATAGGTCCTCTGGTAATAGAGCACATTACGGCAAACAATCAGAAAATTAAAATAGTAAAACAATTTAAATATCTAGGGGAAGTAATAACTTATAATTTAAATGAAAAAGTGACATGGCAAAACAGGACAAATAAAATTATTAAATCCCAAAAATTAACTTGGTCAACATATAACAAAAAATGCCTTTCTGCTAAAACAAAACTTAAACATTATACATCTGTAGTACAGCCAGAAGTTACCTACGGAAGCGAGACCCTTTTCAAAATCACTCAGAAAAACCGAATTGAAAAAATTCTGAAAATAGAGAGGAGAAAATACGTAAGGAGTCAGAACGTGTATCAATAAAAAACACCAAAAAGAAGGCCAATGGTGGATTGTGCCAAATGAGGTGGTGTATCGAGAAATGCAGCCTGTTACTGATACTATGCGGAAAAAAAGAATCTCTTTCTTCGGTCATCTCATAAGGACACCGGAAACAAGTCTGTCAAGAAATATCATTGAAAAGCTCTGGTTCCAAAAGCTAGAAGTAGGATGGATCAAAAAAACTAGAGAAGATATGAAAGAATTGGGAATTTCCCTGACTGACCTACAGAATAAAACTGGAAAAATTACAAAGCTAAAAGATAAAAGCATTAGATTTAAACAAAAGACAGACAAACGACAAAATACAACGAAGAGGGTGTTTACAGATGAAGAAAAGAAAGCAAGATCTGAACGGATGAAGAAATACTGGGCAGCTCGAAAGAGTAAAATAACACGCTTTTCCCAGAAAAGATCCAACTAAAATTGACTTAAGTGATCCTATGTTGGCCGTAAAAGCATAATAATAATAATAATAATAATAATAATAATAATAATAATAATAATAATAATAATAATAATAATAATAATAATAATAATAATAATAATAATAATAATAATAATAATAATAATAATAATAATAATAATAATAATAATAATAATAATAATAATAATAATAATAATAATAATAATAATAATAATATATTGAAATTATTTGTTATATCCCGGGGTTAACTCTCTTGTTGCTCCAGCAGCAAAGCTATAAAGGGAAAATATAATGATAGGTCCAAAAGTACAATAACTTTACATATATAGCAGGGTGGCGCAGCGGAAGCGTGCTGGGCCCATAACCCAGAGGTCCGTGGATCGAAACCACGTCCTGCTATTCAATTTTTTTTTTTTTTTGAATATCTTTTATTTATATTGTATACTGAAATTTATAATAACTGAACTATTTTTTAGATCATGGTTCGATAGTTTAAGCTATGTATTAGGATGTCGAGTAAAATACATTTTTGAAAAAAATAATAAGAGGTTAGGAAATATTTATTGGGTACTCTATTTCATGGGTCTTATTTTTAGCTACAAAAAATAACATATATTGAAATATTAATATAACATATTTAAGTCTTACTCCCCCAGGATTTCAACCTTAACCCTAAAATCAGCCAATAAATTCTACACCATAATAAATGTCCATGCTCCCACCAATGACAAAAACAATCTTAAAAAAGATAGAGAAGAGATGGACAAATTCTGGGAACTTCTTGACCAAACTGGAAACAACATAAATAAGATCCACACGAAGATTTAAATGGGGGACTTTAATGCCCAACTTGGTATAGAACGAAGATATCGTGATATTATCGGAAAATGGCCTGCCCAAAAGAAAACTAACAAGAACGGCCAAAGACTTTTCGAATTTTGCAGAAACCATAATATGATCTCAAAATCCACCTATATAATGAGAAAACCAAACAAATCGAAGACTTGGAAACACCCAGATTGGAAAAAAGGAGAATGGCAACTGGATCATGTTTGCATGGACCGGAATTATCACAAGGAGATTTATAATGTAAAAGTCTTGAGAGGAACAGATACTGGATCGGACCATTACTTAATTAAAGTTAAAATAAAATTCACCCCGCATAAAAAGAAAAAATCCCAACCTAAAAACAAAAGAGCTTATGATCCACATAAATTAATAAACAATGCCATCTTTGAAGAAACAACAAAAAAAATCAAATTAACTAATAATTTAAAAGAACTGACATCCCAACTGAAAGAAATAGCTGAAGAACTAGCCCCTATAAACCCAAGAAAAAAACACCAATGGTGGAATGAAGAATGTGACAAAGCAGTCAAAGACCGACACCGGGCTTGGATCAACCACCAAACCCAGAAAACTGAAGAATCTAACCATGAATTCACCTAACAAAGGAAAATAACTCAGAAAATTATAAGAGGAACCAAACGACAAGCCCAAAAAAACTTGATTCAGCAAATAGAAGAAAGTTCCAAGAAAACTAATTTCCGAGACTATTATAAAATTTTTGGTCAGGCTCTTCAAAGATATGAACCACCCACCCTTATGCTGAGAGGAAAAAAAGGAAATATGGCCCACATCAATAAAGAAAATGCTGAAATTTTGGCAGAAACCTTCAATAGACTCCTCAACTGTGACGACCCCCCAGAGCTTTTTGAGATTGACACTGAAACTCCAGTTAAAACTTCACCAGTAAATATCAACCCGCCAACAATTCAAGAAGTTCTCGCAGCCTTAAATGATATAAAAAACTACAAAGCAAGCGGAGAAGACCAGCTTTTCGCAGAACTCTGGAAACACTCATCAGTTTATTCAGTCAAAACTTCCCTACATCTATGCCTCGTGAAAATATGGAACGAAGAAAAACTTCCAGAACACTGGACCACAGCCCTCGTCCAACCATTACATAAAAAGGGGGATAAAACTAATCCGGAAAACTACAGAGGCATATTTCTCCTGGATTGCACATACAAAATCCTGTCGAGAATCATATACAACCGATGCAAAGACCAACTTGAACTGGAACTTGGGGAATACCAAGAGGGATTTAGGCCTTGGCGAGGTTGCCCGGAGCAAATAATATCCCTAAAACTTATGATGGACTTATATAAAAGACGGAAAAAACAACTAATAATCACCTTCGTCGACTTTAAAAGGGCCTATGATTGTATACACCGACCATCCATGCTGAATATTCTGAGAAACCTGGGCCTTCACCCTAAACTCGTAAACATGATAAAATTAACTTTAACCAATACCCAGTCCAGAGTGAAATTCAGAGGGGAACTGTCTCAACCCTTCTACATAAAAACTGGATTGAGGCAAGGAGACGGCCTCTCACCACTCCTTTTTAACTGCGCCCTCGAATTTGTCATGAGAAAATGGTATGAAATAAATCCCAAAAATATAAAAATGGGTACTAAGAAAAACTCCATCACACTAAATTGCCTAGGATTTGCAGATGACCTCGCTCTTTTAGCAAATAATATTCAAGAAGCCAAAACACAAATCATTAGCCTTCAAAACCTAGCACAAAAGATAGGGCTTCATATCTCTTTCGAAAAAACTGAACTAATGGCCATAGGTCCTCTGGTAATAGAGCACATTACGGCAAACAATCAGAAAATTAAAATAGTAAAACAATTTAAATATCTAGGGGAAATAATAACTTATAATTTAAATGAAAAAGTGACATGGCAAAACAGGACAAATAAAATTATTAAATCCCAAAAATTAACTTGGTCAACATATAACAAAAAATGCCTTTCTGCTAAAACAAAACTTAAACATTATAAATCTGTAGTACAGCCAGAAGTTACCTACGGAAGCGAGACCCTTTTCAAAATCATTCAGAAAAACCGAATTGAAAAAATTCTGAAAATAGAGAGGAGAATTGTCAGAACGTGTATCAATAAAAAACACCAAAAAGAAGGCCAATGGTGGATTGTGCCAAATGAGGTGGTGTATCGAGAAATGGAGCCTGTTACTGATACTATGCGGAAAAAAAGAATCTCTTTCTTCGGTCATCTCATAAGGACACCGGAAACAAGACTGTCAAGAAATATCATTGAAAAGCTCTGGTTCCAAAAGCTAGAAGTAGGATGGATCAAAGAAATTAGAGAAGATATGAAAGAATTGGGAATTTCCCTGACTGACCTACAGAATAAAACTGGAATAATTACAAAGCTGAAAGATAAAAGCATTAGATTTAAACAAAAGACAGACAAACGACAAAATACAACGAAGAGGGTGTTTACAGATGAAGAAAAGAAAGCAAGATCTGAACGGATGAAGAAATACTGGGCAGCTCGAAAGAGTAAAATAACACGCTTTTCCCAGAAAAGATCCAACTAAAATTGACTTAAGTGGTCCTATGTTGGCCGTAAAAGCATAATAATAATACTAATAATAATAATTATAATAATAATAATAATAATAATAGTAATAATAATAATAATAATAATAATAATAATAATATAACATATATTGAAATTATTTGTTATATCCCGGGGTTAACTCTCTTGTTGCTCCAGCAGCAAAGCTATAAAGGGAAAATATAATGATAGGTCCAAAAGTACAATAACTTTACATATATAGCAGGGTGGCGCAGCGGAAGCGTGCTGGGCCCATAACCCAGAGGTCCGTGGATCGAAACCACGTCCTGCTATTCAATTATTTTTTTTTTTTTGAATATCTTTTATTTATATTGTATACTGAAATTTATAATAACTGAACTATTTTTTAGATCATGGTTCGATAGTTTAAGCTATGTATTAGGATGTCGAGTAAAATACATTTTTGAAAAAAATAATAAGAGGTTAGGAAATATTTATTGGGTACTCTATTTCATGGGTCTTATTTTTAGCTACAAAAAATAACATATATTGAAATATTAATATAACATATTTAAGTCTTACTCCCCCAGGATTTCAACCTTAACCCTAAAATCAGCCAATAAATTCTACACCATAACAAATGTCCATGCTCCCACCAATGACAAAAACAATCTTAAAAAAGATAGAGAAGAGATGGACAAATTCTGGGAACTTCTTGACCAAACTGGAAACAACATAAATAAGACCCACACGAAGATTTAAATGGGGGACTTTAATGCCCAACTTGGTATAGAACGAAGATATCGTGATATTTTCGGAAAATGGCCTGCCCAAAAGAAAACTAACAAGAACGGCCAAAGACTTTTCGAATTTTGCAGAAACCATAATATGATCTCAAAATCCACTTATATAATGAGAAAACCAAACAAATTGAAGACTTGGAAACACCCAGATTGGAAAAAAGGAGAATGGCAACTGGATCATTTTTGCATGGACCGGAATTATCACAAGGAGATTTATAATGTAAAAGTCTTGAGAGGAACAGATACTGGATCGGACCATTACTTAATTAAAGTTAAAATAAAATTCACCCCGCATAAAAAGAAAAAATCCCAACCTAAAAACAAAAGAGCTTATGATCCACATAAATTAATAAACAATGCCATCTTTGAAGAAACAACAAAAAAAATCAAATTAACTAATAATTTAAAAGAACTGACATCCCAACTGAAAGAAATAGCTGAAGAACTAGCCCCTATAAACCCAAGAAAAAAACACCAATGGTGGAATGAAGAATGTGACAAAGCAGTCAAAGACCGACACCGGGCTTGGATCAACCACCAAACCCAGAAAACTGAAGAATCTAACCATGAATTCACCTAACAAAGGAAAATAACTCAGAAAATTATAAGAGGAACCAAACGACAAGCCCAAAAAAACTTGATTCAGCAAATAGAAGAAAGTTCCAAGAAAACTAATTTCCGAGACTATTATAAAATTTTTGGTCAGGCTCTTCAAAGATATGAACCACCCACCCTTATGCTGAGAGGAAAAAAAGGAAATATGGCCCACACCAATAAAGAAAATGCTGAAATTTTGGCAGAAACCTTCAATAGACTCCTCAACTGTGACGACCCCCCAGAGCTTTTTGAGATTGACACTGAAACTCCAGTTAAAACTTCACCAGTAAATATCAACCCGCCAACAATTCAAGAAGTTCTCGCAGCCTTAAATGAAATAAAAAACTACAAAGCAAGCGGAGAAGACCAGCTTTTCGCAGAACTCTGGAAACACTCATCAGTTTATTCAGTCAAAACTTCCCTACATCTATGCCTCGTGAAAATATGGAACGAAGAAAAACTTCCAGAACACTGGACCACAGCCCTCGTCCAACCATTACATAAAAAGGGGGATAAAACTAATCCGGAAAACTACAGAGGCATATTTCTCCTGGATTGCACATACAAAATCCTGCCGAGAATCATATACAACCGATGCAAAGACCAACTTGAACTGGAACTTGGGGAATACCAAGAGGGATTTAGGCCTTGGCGAGGTTGCCCGGAGCAAATAATATCCCTAAAACTTATGATGGACTTATATAAAAGACGGAAAAAACAACTAATAATCACCTTCGTCGACTTTAAAAGGGCCTATGATTGTATACACCGACCATCCATGCTGAATATTCTGAGAAACCTGGGCCTTCACCCTAAACTCGTAAACATGATAAAATTAACTTTAACCAATACCCAGTCCAGAGTGAAATTCAGAGGGGAACTGTCTCAACCCTTCTACATAAAAACTGGATTGAGGCAAGGAGACGGCCTCTCACCACTCCTTTTTAACTGCGCCCTCGAATTTGTCATGAGAAAATGGTATGAAATAAATCCCAAAAATATAAAAATGGGTACTAAGAAAAACTCCATCACACTAAATTGCCTAGGATTTGCAGATGACCTCGCTCTTTTAGCAAATAATATTCAAGAAGCCAAAACACAAATCATTAGCCTTCAAAACCTAGCACAAAAGATAGGGCTTCATATCTCTTTCGAAAAAACTGAAGTAATGGCCATAGGTCCTCTGGTAATAGAGCACATTACGGCAAACAATCAGAAAATTAAAATAGTAAAACAATTTAAATATCTAGGGGAAGTAATAACTTATAATTTAAATGAAAAAGTGACATGGCAAAACAGGACAAATAAAATTATTAAATCCCAAAAATTAACTTGGTCAACATATAACAAAAAATGCCTTTCTGCTAAAACAAAACTTAAACATTATACATCTGTAGTACAGCCAGAAGTTACCTACGGAAGCGAGACCCTTTTCAAAATCACTCAGAAAAACCGAATTGAAAAAATTCTGAAAATAGAGAGGAGAAAATACGTAAGGAGTCAGAACGTGTATCAATAAAAAACACCAAAAAGAAGGCCAATGGTGGATTGTGCCAAATGAGGTGGTGTATCGAGAAATGCAGCCTGTTACTGATACTATGCGGAAAAAAAGAATCTCTTTCTTCGGTCATCTCATAAGGACACCGGAAACAAGTCTGTCAAGAAATATCATTGAAAAGCTCTGGTTCCAAAAGCTAGAAGTAGGATGGATCAAAAAAACTAGAGAAGATATGAAAGAATTGGGAATTTCCCTGACTGACCTACAGAATAAAACTGGAAAAATTACAAAGCTAAAAGATAAAAGCATTAGATTTAAACAAAAGACAGACAAACGACAAAATACAACGAAGAGGGTGTTTACAGATGAAGAAAAGAAAGCAAGATCTGAACGGATGAAGAAATACTGGGCAGCTCGAAAGAGTAAAATAACACGCTTTTCCCAGAAAAGATCCAACTAAAATTGACTTAAGTGATCCTATGTTGGCCGTAAAAGCATAATAATAATAATAATAATAATAATAATAATAATAATAATAATAATAATAATAATAATAATAATAATAATAATAATAATAATAATAATAATAATAATATAACATATATTGAAATTATTTGTTATATCCCGGGGTTAACTCTCTTGTTGCTCCAGCAGCAAAGCTATAAAGGGAAAATATAATGATAGGTCCAAAAGTACAATAACTTTACATATATAGCAGGGTGGCGCAGCGGAAGCGTGCTGGGCCCATAACCCAGAGGTCCGTGGATCGAAACCACGTCCTGCTATTCAATTTTTTTTTTTTTTTGAATATCTTTTATTTATATTGTATACTGAAATTTATAATAACTGAACTATTTTTTAGATCATGGTTCGATAGTTTAAGCTATGTATTAGGATGTCGAGTAAAATACATTTTTGAAAAAAATAATAAGAGGTTAGGAAATATTTATTGGGTACTCTATTTCATGGGTCTTATTTTTAGCTACAAAAAATAACATATATTGAAATATTAATATAACATATTTAAGTCTTACTCCCCCAGGATTTCAACCTTAACCCTAAAATCAGCCAATAAATTCTACACCATAATAAATGTCCATGCTCCCACCAATGACAAAAACAATCTTAAAAAAGATAGAGAAGAGATGGACAAATTCTGGGAACTTCTTGACCAAACTGGAAACAACATAAATAAGATCCACACGAAGATTTAAATGGGGGACTTTAATGCCCAACTTGGTATAGAACGAAGATATCGTGATATTATCGGAAAATGGCCTGCCCAAAAGAAAACTAACAAGAACGGCCAAAGACTTTTCGAATTTTGCAGAAACCATAATATGATCTCAAAATCCACCTATATAATGAGAAAACCAAACAAATCGAAGACTTGGAAACACCCAGATTGGAAAAAAGGAGAATGGCAACTGGATCATGTTTGCATGGACCGGAATTATCACAAGGAGATTTATAATGTAAAAGTCTTGAGAGGAACAGATACTGGATCGGACCATTACTTAATTAAAGTTAAAATAAAATTCACCCCGCATAAAAAGAAAAAATCCCAACCTAAAAACAAAAGAGCTTATGATCCACATAAATTAATAAACAATGCCATCTTTGAAGAAACAACAAAAAAAATCAAATTAACTAATAATTTAAAAGAACTGACATCCCAACTGAAAGAAATAGCTGAAGAACTAGCCCCTATAAACCCAAGAAAAAAACACCAATGGTGGAATGAAGAATGTGACAAAGCAGTCAAAGACCGACACCGGGCTTGGATCAACCACCAAACCCAGAAAACTGAAGAATCTAACCATGAATTCACCTAACAAAGGAAAATAACTCAGAAAATTATAAGAGGAACCAAACGACAAGCCCAAAAAAACTTGATTCAGCAAATAGAAGAAAGTTCCAAGAAAACTAATTTCCGAGACTATTATAAAATTTTTGGTCAGGCTCTTCAAAGATATGAACCACCCACCCTTATGCTGAGAGGAAAAAAAGGAAATATGGCCCACATCAATAAAGAAAATGCTGAAATTTTGGCAGAAACCTTCAATAGACTCCTCAACTGTGACGACCCCCCAGAGCTTTTTGAGATTGACACTGAAACTCCAGTTAAAACTTCACCAGTAAATATCAACCCGCCAACAATTCAAGAAGTTCTCGCAGCCTTAAATGATATAAAAAACTACAAAGCAAGCGGAGAAGACCAGCTTTTCGCAGAACTCTGGAAACACTCATCAGTTTATTCAGTCAAAACTTCCCTACATCTATGCCTCGTGAAAATATGGAACGAAGAAAAACTTCCAGAACACTGGACCACAGCCCTCGTCCAACCATTACATAAAAAGGGGGATAAAACTAATCCGGAAAACTACAGAGGCATATTTCTCCTGGATTGCACATACAAAATCCTGTCGAGAATCATATACAACCGATGCAAAGACCAACTTGAACTGGAACTTGGGGAATACCAAGAGGGATTTAGGCCTTGGCGAGGTTGCCCGGAGCAAATAATATCCCTAAAACTTATGATGGACTTATATAAAAGACGGAAAAAACAACTAATAATCACCTTCGTCGACTTTAAAAGGGCCTATGATTGTATACACCGACCATCCATGCTGAATATTCTGAGAAACCTGGGCCTTCACCCTAAACTCGTAAACATGATAAAATTAACTTTAACCAATACCCAGTCCAGAGTGAAATTCAGAGGGGAACTGTCTCAACCCTTCTACATAAAAACTGGATTGAGGCAAGGAGACGGCCTCTCACCACTCCTTTTTAACTGCGCCCTCGAATTTGTCATGAGAAAATGGTATGAAATAAATCCCAAAAATATAAAAATGGGTACTAAGAAAAACTCCATCACACTAAATTGCCTAGGATTTGCAGATGACCTCGCTCTTTTAGCAAATAATATTCAAGAAGCCAAAACACAAATCATTAGCCTTCAAAACCTAGCACAAAAGATAGGGCTTCATATCTCTTTCGAAAAAACTGAACTAATGGCCATAGGTCCTCTGGTAATAGAGCACATTACGGCAAACAATCAGAAAATTAAAATAGTAAAACAATTTAAATATCTAGGGGAAATAATAACTTATAATTTAAATGAAAAAGTGACATGGCAAAACAGGACAAATAAAATTATTAAATCCCAAAAATTAACTTGGTCAACATATAACAAAAAATGCCTTTCTGCTAAAACAAAACTTAAACATTATAAATCTGTAGTACAGCCAGAAGTTACCTACGGAAGCGAGACCCTTTTCAAAATCATTCAGAAAAACCGAATTGAAAAAATTCTGAAAATAGAGAGGAGAATTGTCAGAACGTGTATCAATAAAAAACACCAAAAAGAAGGCCAATGGTGGATTGTGCCAAATGAGGTGGTGTATCGAGAAATGGAGCCTGTTACTGATACTATGCGGAAAAAAAGAATCTCTTTCTTCGGTCATCTCATAAGGACACCGGAAACAAGACTGTCAAGAAATATCATTGAAAAGCTCTGGTTCCAAAAGCTAGAAGTAGGATGGATCAAAGAAATTAGAGAAGATATGAAAGAATTGGGAATTTCCCTGACTGACCTACAGAATAAAACTGGAATAATTACAAAGCTGAAAGATAAAAGCATTAGATTTAAACAAAAGACAGACAAACGACAAAATACAACGAAGAGGGTGTTTACAGATGAAGAAAAGAAAGCAAGATCTGAACGGATGAAGAAATACTGGGCAGCTCGAAAGAGTAAAATAACACGCTTTTCCCAGAAAAGATCCAACTAAAATTGACTTAAGTGGTCCTATGTTGGCCGTAAAAGCATAATAATAATACTAATAATAATAATTATAATAATAATAATAATAATAATAGTAATAATAATAATAATAATAATAATAATAATAATATAACATATATTGAAATTATTTGTTATATCCCGGGGTTAACTCTCTTGTTGCTCCAGCAGCAAAGCTATAAAGGGAAAATATAATGATAGGTCCAAAAGTACAATAACTTTACATATATAGCAGGGTGGCGCAGCGGAAGCGTGCTGGGCCCATAACCCAGAGGTCCGTGGATCGAAACCACGTCCTGCTATTCAATTATTTTTTTTTTTTTGAATATCTTTTATTTATATTGTATACTGAAATTTATAATAACTGAACTATTTTTTAGATCATGGTTCGATAGTTTAAGCTATGTATTAGGATGTCGAGTAAAATACATTTTTGAAAAAAATAATAAGAGGTTAGGAAATATTTATTGGGTACTCTATTTCATGGGTCTTATTTTTAGCTACAAAAAATAACATATATTGAAATATTAATATAACATATTTAAGTCTTACTCCCCCAGGATTTCAACCTTAACCCTAAAATCAGCCAATAAATTCTACACCATAACAAATGTCCATGCTCCCACCAATGACAAAAACAATCTTAAAAAAGATAGAGAAGAGATGGACAAATTCTGGGAACTTCTTGACCAAACTGGAAACAACATAAATAAGACCCACACGAAGATTTAAATGGGGGACTTTAATGCCCAACTTGGTATAGAACGAAGATATCGTGATATTTTCGGAAAATGGCCTGCCCAAAAGAAAACTAACAAGAACGGCCAAAGACTTTTCGAATTTTGCAGAAACCATAATATGATCTCAAAATCCACTTATATAATGAGAAAACCAAACAAATTGAAGACTTGGAAACACCCAGATTGGAAAAAAGGAGAATGGCAACTGGATCATTTTTGCATGGACCGGAATTATCACAAGGAGATTTATAATGTAAAAGTCTTGAGAGGAACAGATACTGGATCGGACCATTACTTAATTAAAGTTAAAATAAAATTCACCCCGCATAAAAAGAAAAAATCCCAACCTAAAAACAAAAGAGCTTATGATCCACATAAATTAATAAACAATGCCATCTTTGAAGAAACAACAAAAAAAATCAAATTAACTAATAATTTAAAAGAACTGACATCCCAACTGAAAGAAATAGCTGAAGAACTAGCCCCTATAAACCCAAGAAAAAAACACCAATGGTGGAATGAAGAATGTGACAAAGCAGTCAAAGACCGACACCGGGCTTGGATCAACCACCAAACCCAGAAAACTGAAGAATCTAACCATGAATTCACCTAACAAAGGAAAATAACTCAGAAAATTATAAGAGGAACCAAACGACAAGCCCAAAAAAACTTGATTCAGCAAATAGAAGAAAGTTCCAAGAAAACTAATTTCCGAGACTATTATAAAATTTTTGGTCAGGCTCTTCAAAGATATGAACCACCCACCCTTATGCTGAGAGGAAAAAAAGGAAATATGGCCCACACCAATAAAGAAAATGCTGAAATTTTGGCAGAAACCTTCAATAGACTCCTCAACTGTGACGACCCCCCAGAGCTTTTTGAGATTGACACTGAAACTCCAGTTAAAACTTCACCAGTAAATATCAACCCGCCAACAATTCAAGAAGTTCTCGCAGCCTTAAATGAAATAAAAAACTACAAAGCAAGCGGAGAAGACCAGCTTTTCGCAGAACTCTGGAAACACTCATCAGTTTATTCAGTCAAAACTTCCCTACATCTATGCCTCGTGAAAATATGGAACGAAGAAAAACTTCCAGAACACTGGACCACAGCCCTCGTCCAACCATTACATAAAAAGGGGGATAAAACTAATCCGGAAAACTACAGAGGCATATTTCTCCTGGATTGCACATACAAAATCCTGCCGAGAATCATATACAACCGATGCAAAGACCAACTTGAACTGGAACTTGGGGAATACCAAGAGGGATTTAGGCCTTGGCGAGGTTGCCCGGAGCAAATAATATCCCTAAAACTTATGATGGACTTATATAAAAGACGGAAAAAACAACTAATAATCACCTTCGTCGACTTTAAAAGGGCCTATGATTGTATACACCGACCATCCATGCTGAATATTCTGAGAAACCTGGGCCTTCACCCTAAACTCGTAAACATGATAAAATTAACTTTAACCAATACCCAGTCCAGAGTGAAATTCAGAGGGGAACTGTCTCAACCCTTCTACAGAAAAACTGGATTGAGGCAAGGAGACGGCCTCTCACCACTCCTTTTTAACTGCGCCCTCGAATTTGTCATGAGAAAATGGTAAGAAATAAATCCCAAAAATATAAAAATGGGTACTAAGAAAAACTCCATCACACTAAATTGCCTAGGATTTGCAGATGACCTCGCTCTTTTAGCAAATAATATTCAAGAAGCCAAAACACAAATCATTAGCCTTCAAAACCTAGCACAAAAGATAGGGCTTCATATCTCTTTCGAAAAAACTGAACTAATGGCCATAGGTCCTCTGGTAATAGAGCACATTACGGCAAACAATCAGAAAATTAAAATAGTAAAACAATTTAAATATCTAGGGGAAATAATAACTTATAATTTAAATGAAAAAGTGACATGGCAAAACAGGACAAATAAAATTATTAAATCCCAAAAATTAACTTGGTCAACATATAACAAAAAATGCCTTTCTGCTAAAACAAAACTTAAACATTATAAATCTGTAGTACAGCCAGAAGTTACCTACGGAAGCGAGACCCTTTTCAAAATCATTCAGAAAAACCGAATTGAAAAAATTCTGAAAATAGAGAGGAGAATTGTCAGAACGTGTATCAATAAAAAACACCAAAAAGAAGGCCAATGGTGGATTGTGCCAAATGAGGTGGTGTATCGAGAAATGGAGCCTGTTACTGATACTATGCGGAAAAAAAGAATCTCTTTCTTCGGTCATCTCATAAGGACACCGGAAACAAGACTGTCAAGAAATATCATTGAAAAGCTCTGGTTCCAAAAGCTAGAAGTAGGATGGATCAAAGAAATTAGAGAAGATATGAAAGAATTGGGAATTTCCCTGACTGACCTACAGAATAAAACTGGAAAAATTACAAAGCTAAAAGATAAAAGCATTAGATTTAAACAAAAGACAGACAAACGACAAAATACAACGAAGAGGGTGTTTACAGATGAAGAAAAGAAAGCAAGATCTGAACGGATGAAGAAATACTGGGCAGCTCGAAAGAGTAAAATAACACGCTTTTCCCAGAAAAGATCCAACTAAAATTGACTTAAGTGGTCCTATGTTGGCCGTAAAAGCATAATAATAATAATAATATAACATATATTGAAATTATTTGTTATATCCCGGGGTTAACTCTCTTGTTGCTCCAGCAGCAAAGCTATAAAGGGAAAATATAATGATAGGTCGAAAAGTACAATGACTTTACATATATAGCAGGGTGGCGCAGCGGAAGCGTGCTGGGCCCATAACCCAGAGGTCCGTGGATCGAAACCACGTCCTGCTATTCAATTTTTTTTTTTTTTTTTTGAATATCTTTTATTTATATTGTATACTGAAATTAATAGTAACTGAACTATTTTTTAGATCATGGTTCGATAGTTTAAGCTATGTATTAGGATGTCGAGTAAAATACATTTTTGAAAAAAATAATAAGAGGTTAGGAAATATTTATTGGGTACTCTATTTCATGGGTCTTATTTTTAGCTACAAAAATACTAACATATATTGAAATTATAACATATATTGATATATTAATATAACATATATTGAAATTATTTGTTATATCCCGGGGTTAACTCTCTTGTTGCTCCAGCAGCAAAGCTATAAGGGGGAAAATATAATGATACGTCCAAAGGTACAATGACTTTATATATGTAGCAGGGTGGCGCATTGGAAGCGTGCTGGGCCCATAACCCAGAGGTCCGTGGATCAAAACCACGTCCTGCTATTCAATATTTTTTTTTTTTTTTGAATATCTTTTATTTATATTGCATACTGAAATTTATAATAACTGAACTATTTTTTAGATCATGGTTCGATAGTTTAAGCTATGTATTAGGATGTCGAGTTAAATTCATTTTTGAAAAAAATAATAAGAGGTTAGGAAATATTTATTGGGTACTCTATTTCATGGGTCTTATTTTTAGCTACAAAAAATAACATATATTGAAATATTAATATAACATATTTAAGTCTTACTCCCCCAGGATTTCAACCTTAACCGTAAAATCAGCCAATAAATTCTACACCATAATAAATGTCCATGCTCCCACCAATGACAAAAACAATCTTAAAAAAGATAGAGAAGAGATGGACAAATTCTGGGAACTTCTTGACCAAACTGGAAACAACATAAATAAGATCCACACGAAGATTTAAATGGGGGACTTTAATGCCCAACTTGGTATAGAACGAAGATATCGTGATATTATCGGAAAATGGCCTGCCCAAAAGAAAACTAACAAGAACGGCCAAAGACTTTTCGAATTTTGCAGAAACCATAATATGATCTCAAAATCCACCTATATAATGAGAAAACCAAACAAATTGAAGACTTTGAAACACCCAGATTGGAAAAAAGGAGAATGGCAACTGGATCATGTTTGCATGGACCGGAATTATCACAAGGAGATTTATAATGTAAAGGTCTTGAGAGGAACAGATACTAGATCGGAACATTACTTAATTAATGTTAAAATAAAATTCACCCTGCATAAAAAGAAAAAATCCCAACCTAAAAACAAAAGAGCTTATGATGCACATAAATTAATAAACAATGCCATCTTTGAAGAAACAACAAAAAAAATCAAATTAACTAATAATTTAAAAGAACTGACATCCCAACTGAAAGAAATAGCTGAAGAACTAGCCCCTATAAACCCAAGAAAAAAACACCAATGGTGGAATGAAGAATGTGACAAAGCAGTCAAAGACCGACACCGGGCTTGGATCAACCACCAAACCCAGAAAACTGAAGAATCTAACCATGAATTCACCAAACAAAGGAAAATAACTCAGAAAATTATAAGAGGAACCAAACGACAAGCCCAAAAAGTTTGATTCAGCAAATAGAAGAAAGTTCCAAGAAAACTAATTTCCGAGACTATTATAAAATTTTTGGTCAGGCTCTTCAAAGATATGAACCACCCACCCTTATGCTGAGAGGAAAAAAAGGAAATATGGCCCACACCAATAAAGAAAATGCTGAAATTTTGGCAGAAACCTTCAATAGACTCCTCAACTGTGACGACCCCCCAGAGCTTTTTGAGATTGACACTGAAACTCCAGTTAAAACTTCACCAGTAAATATCAACCCGCCAACAATTCAAGAAGTTCTCGCAGCCTTAAATGAAATAAAAAACTACAAAGCAAGCGGAGAAGACCAGCTTTTCGCAGAACTCTGGAAACACTCATCAGTTTATTCAGTCAAAACTTCCCTACATCTATGCCTCGTGAAAATATGGAACGAAGAAAAACTTCCAGAACACTGGACCACAGCCCTCGTCCAACCATTACATAACAAGGGGGATAAAACTAATCCGGAAAACTACAGAGGCATATTTCTCCTGGATTGCACATACAAAATCCTGTCGAGAATCATATACAACCGATGCAAAGACCAACTTGAACTGGAACTTGGGGAATACCAAGAGGGATTTAGGCCTTGGCGAGGTTGCCCGGAGCAAATAATATCCCTAAAACTTATGATGGACTTATATAAAAGACGGAAAAAACAACTAATAATCACCTTCGTCGACTTTAAAAGGGCCTATGATTGTATACACCGACCATCCATGCTGAATATTCTGAGAAACCTGGGCCTTCACCCTAAACTCGTAAACATGATAAAATTAACTTTAACCAATACCCAGTCCAGAGTGAAATTCAGAGGGGAACTGTCTCAACCCTTCTACATAAAAACTGGATTGAGGCAAGGAGACGGCCTCTCACCACTCCTTTTTAACTGCGCCCTCGAATTTGTCATGAGAAAATGGTATGAAATAAATCCCAAAAATATAAAAATGGGTACTAAGAAAAACTCCATCACACTAAATTGCCTAGGATTTGCAGATGACCTCGCTCTTTTAGCAAATAATATTCAAGAAGCCAAAACACAAATCATTAGCCTTCAAAACCTAGCACAAAAGATAGGGCTTCATATCTCTTTCGAAAAAACTGAACTAATGGCCATAGGTCCTCTGGTAATAGAACACATTACGGCAAACAATCAGAAAATTAAAATAGTAAAACAATTTAAATATCTAGGGGAAATAATAACTTATAATTTAAATGAAAAAGTGACATGGCAAAACAGGACAAATAAAATTATTAAATCCCAAAAATTAACTTGGTCAACATATAACAAAAAATGCCTTTCTGCTAAAACAAAACTTAAACATTATAAATCTGTAGTACAGCCAGAAGTTACCTACGGAAGCGAGACCCTTTTCAAAATCACTCAGAAAAACCGAATTGAAAAAATTCTGAAAATAGAGAGGAGAATTGTCAGAACGTGTATCAATAAAAAACACCAAAAAGAAGGCCAATGGTGGATTGTGCCAAATGAGGTGGTGTATCGAGAAATGGAGCCTGTTACTGATACTATGCGGAAAAAAAGAATCTCTTTCTTCGGTCATCTCATAAGGACACCGGAAACAAGACTGTCAAGAAATATCATTGAAAAGCTCTGGTTCCAAAAGCTAGAAGTAGGATGGATCAAAGAAATTAGAGAAGATATGAAAGAATTGGGAATTTCCCTGACTGACCTACAGAATAAAACTGGAAAAATTACAAAGCTAAAAGATAAAAGCATTAGATTTAAACAAAAGACAGACAAACGACAAAATACAACGAAGAGGGTGTTTACAGATGAAGAAAAGAAAGCAAGATCTGAACGGATGAAGAAATACTGGGCAGCTCGAAAGAGTAAAATAACACGCTCTTCCCAGAAAAGATCCAACTAAAATTGACTTAAGTGGTCCTATGTTGGCCGTAAAAGCATAATAATAAAAATAATAATAATAATAATAATATAACATATATTGAAATTATTTGTTATATCCCGGGGTTAACTCTCTGGTTGCTCCAGCAGCAAAGCTATAAAGGGAAAATATAATGATAGGTCGAAAAGTACAATGACTTTACATATATAGCAGGGTGGCGCAGCGGAAGCGTGCTGGGCCTATAACCCAGAGGTCCGTGGATCGAAACCACGTCCTGCTATTCAATTTTTTTTTTTTTTTTTGATTATATTTATTTATATTGTATACTGAAATTTATAGTAACTGAACTATTTTTTAGATCATGGTTCGATAGTTTAAGCTATGTATTAGGATGTCGAGTAAAATACATTTTTGAAAAAAATAATAAGAGGTTAGGAAATATTTATTGGGTACTCTATTTCATGGGTCTTATTTTTAGCTACAAAAATACTAACATATATTGAAATTATAACATATATTGATATATTAATATAACATATATTGAAATTATTTGTTATATCCCGGGGTTAACTCTCTTGTTGCTCCAGCAGCAAAGCTATAAGGGGGAAAATATAATGATACGTCCAAAGGTACAATGACTTTATATATGTAGCAGGGTGGCGCAGCGGAAGCGTGCTGGGCCCATAACCCAGAGGTCCGTGGATCGAAACCACGTCCTGCTATTCAATATTTTTTTTTTTAATGTTATGAATATCTTTTATTTATATTGTATACTGAAATTTATAATAACTGAACTATTTTTTAGATCATGGTTCGAGAGTTTAAGCTATGTATTAGGATGTCGAGTAAAATACATTTTTGAAAAAAATAATAAGAGGTTAGGAAATATTTATTGGGTACTCTATTTCATGGGTCTTATTTTTAGCTACAAAAAATAACATATATTGAAATATTAATATAACATATTTAAGTCTTACTCCCCCAGGATTTCAACCTTAACCCTAAAATCAGCCAATAAATTCTACACCATAATAAATGTCCATGCTCCCACCAATGACAAAAACAATCTTAAAAAAGATAGAGAAGGGATGGACAAATTCTGGGAACTTCTTGACCAAACTGGAAACAACATAAATAAGACACACACGAAGATTTAAATGGGGGACTTTAATGCCCAAGTTGGTATAGAACGAAGATATCGTGATATTATCGGAAATTGGCCTGCCCAAAAGAAAACTAACAAGAACGGGCAAAGACTTTTCGAATTTTGCAGAAACCATAATATGATCTCAAAATCCACCTATATAATGAGAAAACCAAACAAATTGAAGACTTGGAAACACCCAGATTGGAAAAAAGGAGAATGGCAACTGGATCATGTTTGCATGGACCGGAATTATCACAAGGAGATTTATAATGTAAAGGTCTTGAGAGGAACAGATACTAGATCGGACCATTACTTAATTAAAGTTAAAATAAAATTCACCCCGCATAAAAAGAAAAAATCCCAACCTAAAAACAAAAGAGCTTATGATCCACATAAATTAATAAACAATGCCATCTTTGAAGAAACAACAAAAAAAATCAAATTAACTAATAATTTAAAAGAACTGACATCCCAACTGAAAGAAATAGCTGAAGAACTAGCCCCTATAAACCCAAGAAAAAAACACCAATGGTGGAATGAAGAATGTGACAAAGCAGTCAAAGACCGACACCGGGCTTGGATCAACCACCAAACCCAGAAAACTGAAGAATCTAACCATGAATTCACCAAACAAAGGAAAATAACTCAGAAAATTATAAGAGGAACCAAACGACAAGCCCAAAAAGTTTGATTCAGCAAATAGAAGAAAGTTCCAAGAAAACTAATTTCCGAGACTATTATAAAATTTTTGGTCAGGCTCTTCAAAGATATGATTCACCCACCCTTATGCTGAGAGGAAAAAAAGGAAATATGGCCCACACCAATAAAGAAAATGCTGAAATTTTGGCAGAAACCTTCAATAGACTCCTCAACTGTGACGACCCCCCAGAGCTTTTTGAGATTGACACTGAAACTCCAGTTAAAACTTCACCAGTAAATATCAACCCGCCAACAATTCAAGAAGTTCTCGCAGCCTTAAATGAAATAAAAAACTACAAAGCAAGCGAAGAAGACCAGCTTTTCGCAGAACTCTGGAAACACTCATCAGTTTATTCAGTCAAAACTTCCCTACATCTATGCCTCGTGAAAATATGGAACGAAGAAAAACTTCCAGAACACTGGACCACAGCCCTCGTCCAACCATTACATAACAAGGGGGATAAAACTAATCCGGAAAACTACAGAGGCATATTTATCCTGGATTGCACATACAAAATCCTGTCGAGAATCATATACAACCGATGCAAAGACCAACTTGAACTGGAACTTGGGGAATACCAAGAGGGATTTAGGCCTTGGCGAGGTTGCCCGGAGCAAATAATATCCCTAAAACTTATGATGGACTTATATAAAAGACGGAAAAAACAACTAATAATCACCTTCGTCGACTTTAAAAGGGCCTATGATTGTATACACCGACCATCCATGCTGAATATTCTGAGAAACCTGGGCCTTCACCCTAAACTCGTAAACATGATAAAATTAACTTTAACCAATACCCAGTCCAGAGTGAAATTCAGAGGGGAACTGTCTCAACCCTTCTACATAAAAACTGGATTGAGGCAAGGAGACGGCCTCTCACCACTCCTTTTTAACTGCGCCCTCGAATTTGTCATGAGAAAATGGTATGAAATAAATCCCAAAAATATAAAAATGGGTACTAAGAAAAACTCCATCACACTAAATTGCCTAGGATTTGCAGATGACCTCGCTCTTTTAGCAAATAATATTCAAGAAGCCAAAACACAAATCATTAGCCTTCAAAACCTAGCACAAAAGATAGGGCTTCATATCTCTTTCGAAAAAACTGAATTAATGGCCATAGGTCCTCTGGTAATAGAGCACATTACGGCAAACAATCAGAAAATTAAAATAGTAAAACAAGTTAAATATCTAGGGGAAATAATAACTTATAATTTAAATGAAAAAGTGACATGGCAAAACAGGACAAATAAAATTATTAAATCCCAAAAATTAACTTGGTCAACATATAACAAAAAATGCCTTTCTGCTAAAACAAAACTTAAACATTATAAATCTGTAGTACAGCCAGAAGTTACCTACGGAAGCGAGACCCTTTTCAAAATCACTCAGAAAAACCGAATTGAAAAAATTCTGAAAATAGAGAGGAGAATTGTCAGAACGTGTATCAATAAAAAACACCAAAAAGAAGGCCAATGGGGGATTGTGCCAAATGAGGTGGTGTATCGAGAAATGGAGCCTGTTACTGATACTATGCGGAAAAAAAGAATCTCTTTCTTCGGTCATCTCATAAGGACACCGGAAACAAGACTGTCAAGAAATATCATTGAAAAGCTCTGGTTCCAAAAGCTAGAAGTAGGATGGATCAAAGAAATTAGAGAAGATATGAAAGAATTGGGAATTTCCCTGACTGACCTACAGAATAAAACTGGAAAAATTACAAAGCTAAAAGATAAAAGCATTAGATTTAAACAAAAGACAGACAAACGACAAAATACAACGAAGAGGGTGTTTACAGATGAAGAAAAGAAAGCAAGATCTGAACGGATGAAGAAATACTGGGCAGCTCGAAAGAGTAAAATAACACGCTTTTCCCAGAAAAGATCCAACTAAAATTGACTTAAGTGGTCCTATGTTGGCCGTAAAAGCATAATAATAATAATAATATAACATATATTGAAATTATTTGTTATATCCCGGGGTTAACTCTCTTGTTGCTCCAGCAGCAAAGCTATAAAGGGAAAATATAATGATAGGTCGAAAAGTACAATGACTTTACATATATAGCAGGGTGGCGCAGCGGAAGCGTGCTGGGCCCATAACCCAGAGGTCCGTGGATCGAAACCACGTCCTGCTATTCAATTTTTTTTTTTTTTTTTTGAATATCTTTTATTTATATTGTATACTGAAATTAATAGTAACTGAACTATTTTTTAGATCATGGTTCGATAGTTTAAGCTATGTATTAGGATGTCGAGTAAAATACATTTTTGAAAAAAATAATAAGAGGTTAGGAAATATTTATTGGGTACTCTATTTCATGGGTCTTATTTTTAGCTACAAAAATACTAACATATATTGAAATTATAACATATATTGATATATTAATATAACATATATTGAAATTATTTGTTATATCCCGGGGTTAACTCTCTTGTTGCTCCAGCAGCAAAGCTATAAGGGGGAAAATATAATGATACGTCCAAAGGTACAATGACTTTATATATGTAGCAGGGTGGCGCATTGGAAGCGTGCTGGGCCCATAACCCAGAGGTCCGTGGATCAAAACCACGTCCTGCTATTCAATATTTTTTTTTTTTTTTGAATATCTTTTATTTATATTGCATACTGAAATTTATAATAACTGAACTATTTTTTAGATCATGGTTCGATAGTTTAAGCTATGTATTAGGATGTCGAGTTAAATTCATTTTTGAAAAAAATAATAAGAGGTTAGGAAATATTTATTGGGTACTCTATTTCATGGGTCTTATTTTTAGCTACAAAAAATAACATATATTGAAATATTAATATAACATATTTAAGTCTTACTCCCCCAGGATTTCAACCTTAACCGTAAAATCAGCCAATAAATTCTACACCATAATAAATGTCCATGCTCCCACCAATGACAAAAACAATCTTAAAAAAGATAGAGAAGAGATGGACAAATTCTGGGAACTTCTTGACCAAACTGGAAACAACATAAATAAGATCCACACGAAGATTTAAATGGGGGACTTTAATGCCCAACTTGGTATAGAACGAAGATATCGTGATATTATCGGAAAATGGCCTGCCCAAAAGAAAACTAACAAGAACGGCCAAAGACTTTTCGAATTTTGCAGAAACCATAATATGATCTCAAAATCCACCTATATAATGAGAAAACCAAACAAATTGAAGACTTTGAAACACCCAGATTGGAAAAAAGGAGAATGGCAACTGGATCATGTTTGCATGGACCGGAATTATCACAAGGAGATTTATAATGTAAAGGTCTTGAGAGGAACAGATACTAGATCGGAACATTACTTAATTAATGTTAAAATAAAATTCACCCTGCATAAAAAGAAAAAATCCCAACCTAAAAACAAAAGAGCTTATGATGCACATAAATTAATAAACAATGCCATCTTTGAAGAAACAACAAAAAAAATCAAATTAACTAATAATTTAAAAGAACTGACATCCCAACTGAAAGAAATAGCTGAAGAACTAGCCCCTATAAACCCAAGAAAAAAACACCAATGGTGGAATGAAGAATGTGACAAAGCAGTCAAAGACCGACACCGGGCTTGGATCAACCACCAAACCCAGAAAACTGAAGAATCTAACCATGAATTCACCAAACAAAGGAAAATAACTCAGAAAATTATAAGAGGAACCAAACGACAAGCCCAAAAAGTTTGATTCAGCAAATAGAAGAAAGTTCCAAGAAAACTAATTTCCGAGACTATTATAAAATTTTTGGTCAGGCTCTTCAAAGATATGAACCACCCACCCTTATGCTGAGAGGAAAAAAAGGAAATATGGCCCACACCAATAAAGAAAATGCTGAAATTTTGGCAGAAACCTTCAATAGACTCCTCAACTGTGACGACCCCCCAGAGCTTTTTGAGATTGACACTGAAACTCCAGTTAAAACTTCACCAGTAAATATCAACCCGCCAACAATTCAAGAAGTTCTCGCAGCCTTAAATGAAATAAAAAACTACAAAGCAAGCGGAGAAGACCAGCTTTTCGCAGAACTCTGGAAACACTCATCAGTTTATTCAGTCAAAACTTCCCTACATCTATGCCTCGTGAAAATATGGAACGAAGAAAAACTTCCAGAACACTGGACCACAGCCCTCGTCCAACCATTACATAACAAGGGGGATAAAACTAATCCGGAAAACTACAGAGGCATATTTCTCCTGGATTGCACATACAAAATCCTGTCGAGAATCATATACAACCGATGCAAAGACCAACTTGAACTGGAACTTGGGGAATACCAAGAGGGATTTAGGCCTTGGCGAGGTTGCCCGGAGCAAATAATATCCCTAAAACTTATGATGGACTTATATAAAAGACGGAAAAAACAACTAATAATCACCTTCGTCGACTTTAAAAGGGCCTATGATTGTATACACCGACCATCCATGCTGAATATTCTGAGAAACCTGGGCCTTCACCCTAAACTCGTAAACATGATAAAATTAACTTTAACCAATACCCAGTCCAGAGTGAAATTCAGAGGGGAACTGTCTCAACCCTTCTACATAAAAACTGGATTGAGGCAAGGAGACGGCCTCTCACCACTCCTTTTTAACTGCGCCCTCGAATTTGTCATGAGAAAATGGTATGAAATAAATCCCAAAAATATAAAAATGGGTACTAAGAAAAACTCCATCACACTAAATTGCCTAGGATTTGCAGATGACCTCGCTCTTTTAGCAAATAATATTCAAGAAGCCAAAACACAAATCATTAGCCTTCAAAACCTAGCACAAAAGATAGGGCTTCATATCTCTTTCGAAAAAACTGAACTAATGGCCATAGGTCCTCTGGTAATAGAACACATTACGGCAAACAATCAGAAAATTAAAATAGTAAAACAATTTAAATATCTAGGGGAAATAATAACTTATAATTTAAATGAAAAAGTGACATGGCAAAACAGGACAAATAAAATTATTAAATCCCAAAAATTAACTTGGTCAACATATAACAAAAAATGCCTTTCTGCTAAAACAAAACTTAAACATTATAAATCTGTAGTACAGCCAGAAGTTACCTACGGAAGCGAGACCCTTTTCAAAATCACTCAGAAAAACCGAATTGAAAAAATTCTGAAAATAGAGAGGAGAATTGTCAGAACGTGTATCAATAAAAAACACCAAAAAGAAGGCCAATGGTGGATTGTGCCAAATGAGGTGGTGTATCGAGAAATGGAGCCTGTTACTGATACTATGCGGAAAAAAAGAATCTCTTTCTTCGGTCATCTCATAAGGACACCGGAAACAAGACTGTCAAGAAATATCATTGAAAAGCTCTGGTTCCAAAAGCTAGAAGTAGGATGGATCAAAGAAATTAGAGAAGATATGAAAGAATTGGGAATTTCCCTGACTGACCTACAGAATAAAACTGGAAAAATTACAAAGCTAAAAGATAAAAGCATTAGATTTAAACAAAAGACAGACAAACGACAAAATACAACGAAGAGGGTGTTTACAGATGAAGAAAAGAAAGCAAGATCTGAACGGATGAAGAAATACTGGGCAGCTCGAAAGAGTAAAATAACACGCTCTTCCCAGAAAAGATCCAACTAAAATTGACTTAAGTGGTCCTATGTTGGCCGTAAAAGCATAATAATAAAAATAATAATAATAATAATAATAATAATAATAATAATAATAATAATATAACATATATTGAAATTATTTGTTATATCCCGGGGTTAACTCTCTTGTTGCTCCAGCAGCAAAGCTATAAAGGGAAAATATAATGATAGGTCCAAAAGTACAATGACTTTACGTATATAGCAGGGTGGCGCAGCGGAAGCGTGCTGGGCCCATAACCCAGAGGTCCGTGGATCGAAACCACGTCCTGCTATTAAATTTTTTTTTTTTTTTTTGATTATCTTTTATTTATATTGTATACTGAAATTTATAGTAACTGAACTATTTTTTAGATCATGGTTCGATAGTTTAAGCTACGTATTAGGATGTCGAGTAAAATACATTTTTGAAAAAAATAATAAGAGGTTAGGAAATATTTATTGGGTACTCTATTTCATGGGTCTTATTTTTAGCTACAAAAAATAACATATATTGAAATATTAATATAACATATTTAAGTCTTACTCCCCCAGGATTTCAACCTTAACCGTAAAATCAGCCAATAAATTCTACACCATAATAAATGTCCATGCTCCCACCAATGACAAAAACAATCTTAAAAAAGATAGAGAAGAGATGGACAAATTCTGGGAACTTCTTGACCAAACTGGAAACAACATAAATAAGATCCACACGAAGATTTAAATGGGGGACTTTAATGCCCAACTTGGTATAGAACGAAGATATCGTGATATTATCGGAAAATGGCCTGCCCAAAAGAAAACTAACAAGAACGGCCAAAGACTTTTCGAATTTTGCAGAAACCATAATATGATCTCAAAATCCACCTATATAATGAGAAAACCAAACAAATTGAAGACTTTGAAACACCCAGATTGGAAAAAAGGAGAATGGCAACTGGATCATGTTTGCATGGACCGGAATTATCACAAGGAGATTTATAATGTAAAGGTCTTGAGAGGAACAGATACTAGATCGGACCATTACTTAATTAATGTTAAAATAAAATTCACCCTGCATAAAAAGAAAAAATCCCAACCTAAAAACAAAAGAGCTTATGATGCACATAAATTAATAAACAATGCCATCTTTGAAGAAACAACAAAAAAAATCAAATTAACTAATAATTTAAAAGAACTGACATCCCAACTGAAAGAAATAGCTGAAGAACTAGCCCCTATAAACCCAAGAAAAAAACACCAATGGTGGAATGAAGAATGTGACAAAGCAGTCAAAGACCGACACCGGGCTTGGATCAACCACCAAACCCAGAAAACTGAAGAATCTAACCATGATTTCACCAAACAAAGGAAAATAACTCAGAAAATTATAAGAGGAACCAAACGACAAGCCCAAAAAGTTTGATTCAGCAAATAGAAGAAAGTTCCAAAAAAACTAATTTCCGAGACTATTATAAAATTTTTGGTCAGGCTCTTCAAAGATATGAACCACCCACCCTTATGCTGAGAGGAAAAAAAGGAAATATGGCCCACACCAATAAAGAAAATGCTGAAATTTTGGCAGAAACCTTCAATAGACTCCTCAACTGTGACGACCCCCCAGAGCTTTTTGAGATTGACACTGAAACTCCAGTTAAAACTTCACCAGTAAATATCAACCCGCCAACAATTCAAGAAGTTCTCGCAGCCTTAAATGAAATAAAAAACTACAAAGCAAGCGGAGAAGACCAGCTTTTCGCAGAACTCTGGAAACACTCATCAGTTTATTCAGTCAAAACTTCCCTACATCTATGCCTCGTGAAAATATGGAACGAAGAAAAACTTCCAGAACACTGGACCACAGCCCTCGTCCAACCATTACATAACAAGGGGGATAAAACTAATCCGGAAAACTACAGAGGCATATTTCTCCTGGATTGCACATACAAAATCCTGTCGAGAATCATATACAACCGATGCAAAGACCAACTTGAACTGGAACTTGGGGAATACCAAGAGGGATTTAGGCCTTGGCGAGGTTGCCCGGAGCAAATAATATCCCTAAAACTTATGATGGACTTATATAAAAGACGGAAAAAACAACTAATAATCACCTTCGTCGACTTTAAAAGGGCCTATGATTGTATACACCGACCATCCATGCTGAATATTCTGAGAAACCTGGGCCTTCACCCTAAACTCGTAAACATGATAAAATTAACTTTAACCAATACCCAGTCCAGAGTGAAATTCAGAGGGGAACTGTCTCAACCCTTCTACATAAAAACTGGATTGAGGCAAGGAGACGGCCTCTCACCACTCCTTTTTAACTGCGCCCTCGAATTTGTCATGAGAAAATGGTATGAAATAAATCCCAAAAATATAAAAATGGGTACTAAGAAAAACTCCATCACACTAAATTGCCTAGGATTTGCAGATGACCTCGCTCTTTTAGCAAATAATATTCAAGAAGCCAAAACACAAATCATTAGCCTTCAAAACCTAGCACAAAAGATAGGGCTTCATATCTCTTTCGAAAAAACTGTACTAATGGCCATAGGTCCTCTGGTAATAGAACACATTACGGCAAACAATCAGAAAATTAAAATAGTAAAACAATTTAAATATCTAGGGGAAATAATAACTTATAATTTAAATGAAAAAGTGACATGGCAAAACAGGACAAATAAAATTATTAAATCCCAAAAATTAACTTGGTCAACATATAACAAAAAATGCCTTTCTGCTAAAACAAAACTTAAACATTATAAATCTGTAGTACAGCCAGAAGTTACCTACGGAAGCGAGACCCTTTTCAAAATCACTCAGAAAAACCGAATTGAAAAAATTCTGAAAATAGAGAGGAGAATTGTCAGAACGTGTATCAATAAAAAACACCAAAAAGAAGGCCAAGGGTGGATTGTGCCAAATGAGGTGGTGTATCGAGAAATGGAGCCTGTTACTGATACTATGCGGAAAAAAAGAATCTCTTTCTTCGGTCATCTCATAAGGACACCGGAAACAAGACTGTCAAGAAATATCATTGAAAAGCTCTGGTTCCAAAAGCTAGAAGTAGGATGGATCAAAGAAATTAGAGAAGATATGAAAGAATTGGGAATTTCCCTGACTGACCTACAGAATAAAACTGGAAAAATTACAAAGCTAAAAGATAAAAGCATTAGATTTAAACAAAAGACAGACAAACGACAAAATACAACGAAGAGGGTGTTTACAGATGAAGAAAAGAAAGCAAGATCTGAACGGATGAAGAAATACTGGGCAGCTCAAAAGAGTAAAATAACACGCTTTTCCCAGAAAAGATCCAACTAAAATTGACTTAAGTGGTCCTATGTTGGCCGTAAAAGCATAATAATAATAATAATATAACATATATTGAAATTATTTGTTATATCCCGGGGTTAACTCTCTGGTTGCTCCAGCAGCAAAGCTATAAAGGGAAAATTTAATGATAGGTCCAAAAGTACAATAACTTTACATATATAGCAGGGTGGCGCAGCGGAAGCGTGCTGGGCCCATAACCCAGAGGTCCGTGGATCGAAACCACGTCCTGCTATTCAATTTTTTTTTTTTTTGAATATCTTTTATTTATATTGTATACTGAAATTTATAATAACTGAACTATTTTTTAGATCATGGTTCGATAGTTTAAGCTATGTATTAGGATGTCGAGTAAAATACATTTTTGAAAAAAATAATAAGAGGTTAGGAAATATTTATTGGGTACTCTATTTCATGGGTCTTATTTTTAGCTACAAAAAATAACATATATTGAAATATTAATATAACATATTTAAGTCTTACTCCCCCAGGATTTCAACCTTAACCCTAAAATCAGCCAATAAATTCTACACCATAATAAATGTCCATGCTCCCACCAATGACAAAAACAATCTTAAAAAAGATAGAGAAGGGATGGACAAATTCTGGGAACTTCTTGACCAAACTGGAAACAACATAAATAAGACCCACACGAAGATTTAAATGGGGGACTTTAATGCCCAAGTTGTTATAGAACGAAGATATCGTGATATTATCGGAAAATGGCCTGCCCAAAAGAAAACTAACAAGAACGGGCAAAGACTTTTCGAATTTTGCAGAAACCATAATATGATCTCAAAATCCACCTATATAATGAGAAAACCAAACAAATTGAAGACTTGGAAACACCCAGATTGGAAAAAAGGAGAATGGCAACTGGATCATGTTTGCATGGACCGGAATTATCACAAGGAGATTTATAATGTAAAGGTCTTGAGAGGAACAGATACTAGATCGGACCATTACTTAATTAAAGTTAAAATAAAATTCACCCCGCATAAAAAGAAAAAATCCCAACCTAAAAACAAAAGAGCTTATGATCCACATAAATTAATAAACAATGCCATCATTGAAGAAACAACAAAAAAAATCAAATTAACTAATAATTTAAAAGAACTGACATCCCAACTGAAAGAAATAGCTGAAGAACTAGCCCCTATAAACCCAAGAAAAAAACACCAATGGTGGAATGAAGAATGTGACAAAGCAGTCAAAGACCGACACCGGGCTTGGATCAACCACCAAACCCAGAAAACTGAAGAATCTAACCATGAATTCACCTAACAAAGGAAAATAACTCAGAAAATTATAAGAGGAACCAAACGACAAGCCCAAAAAGTTTGATTCAGCAAATAGAAGAAAGTTCCAAGAAAACTAATTTCCGAGACTATTATAAAATTTTTGGTCAGGCTCTTCAAAGATATGAACCACCCACCCTTATGCTGAGAGGAAAAAAAGGAAATATGGCCCACACCAATAAAGAAAATGCTGAAATTTTGGCAGAAACCTTCAATAGACTCCTCAACTGTGACGACCCCCCCAGAGCTTTTTGAGATTGACACTGAAACTCCAGTTAAAACTTCACCAGTAAATATCAACCCGCCAACAATTCAAGAAGTTCTCGCAGCCTTAAATGAAATAAAAAACTACAAAGCAAGCGGAGAAGACCAGCTTTTCGCAGAACTCTGGAAACACTCATCAGTTTATTCAGTCAAAACTTCCCTACATCTATGCCTCGTGAAAATATGGAACGAAGAAAAACTTCCAGAACACTGGACCACAGCCCTCGTCCAACCATTACATAACAAGGGGGATAAAACTAATCCGGAAAACTACAGAGGCATATTTCTCCTGGATTGCACATACAAAATCCTGTCGAGAATCATATACAACCGATGCAAAGACCAACTTGAACTGGAACTTGGGGAATACCAAGAGGGATTTAGGCCTTGGCGAGGTTGCCCGGAGCAAATAATATCCCTAAAACTTATGATGGACTTATATAAAAGACGGAAAAAACAACTAATAATCACCTTCGTCGACTTTAAAAGGGCCTATGATTGTATACACCGACCATCCATGCTGAATATTCTGAGAAACCTGGGCCTTCACCCTAAACTCGTAAACATGATAAAATTAACTTTAACCAATACCCAGTCCAGAGTGAAATTCAGAGGGGAACTGTCTCAACCCTTCTACATAAAAACTGGATTGAGGCAAGGAGACGGCCTCTCACCACTCCTTTTTAACTGCGCCCTCGAATTTGTCATGAGAAAATGGTATGAAATAAATCCCAAAAATATAAAAATGGGTACTAAGAAAAACTCCATCACACTAAATTGCCTAGGATTTGCAGATGACCTCGCTCTTTTAGCAAATAATATTCAAGAAGCCAAAACACAAATCATTAGCCTTCAAAACCTAGCACAAAAGATAGGGCTTCATATCTCTTTCGAAAAAACTGAACTAATGGCCGTAGGTCCTCTGGTAATAGAGCACATTACGGCAAACAATCAGAAAATTAAAATAGTAAAACAATTTAAATATCTAGGGGAAATAATAACTTATAATTTAAATGAAAAAGTGACATGGCAAAACAGGACAAATAAAATTATTAAATCCCAAAAATTAACTTGGTCAACATATAACAAAAAATGCCTTTCTGCTAAAACAAAACTTAAACATTATAAATCTGTAGTACAGCCAGAAGTTACCTACGGAAGCGAGACCCTTTTCAAAATCACTCAGAAAAACCGAATTGAAAAAATTCTGAAAATAGAGAGGAGAATTGTCAGAACGTGTATCAATAAAAAACACCAAAAAGAAGGCCAATGGTGGATTGTGCCAAATGAGGTGGTGTATCGAGAAATGGAGCCTGTTACTGATACTATGCGGAAAAAAAGAATCTCTTTCTTCGGTCATCTCATAAGGACACCGGAAACAAGACTGTCAAGAAATATCATTGAAAAGCTCTGGTTCCAAAAGCTAGAAGTAGGATGGATCAAAGAAATTAGAGAAGATATGAAAGAATTGGGAATTTCCCTGACTGACCTACAGAATAAAACTGGAAAAATTACAAAGCTAAAAGATAAAAGCATTAGATTTAAACAAAAGACAGACAAACGACAAAATACAACGAAGAGGGTGTTTACAGATGAAGAAAAGAAAGCAAGATCTGAACGGATGAAGAAATACTGGGCAGCTCGAAAGAGTAAAATAACACGCTTTTCCCAGAAAAGATCCAACTACAATTGACTTAAGTGATCCTATAATGGCCGTAAAAGCATAATAATAATAATAATATAACATATATTGAAATTATTTGTTATATCCCGGGGTTAACTCTCTTGTTGCTCCAGCAGCAAAGCTATAAAGGGAAAATATAATTATAGGTCCAAAAGTACAATGACTTTACATATATAGCAGGGTGGCGCAGCGGAAGCGTGCTGGGCCCATAACCCAGAGGTCCGTGGATCGAAACCACGTCCTGCTATTCAATTTTTTTTTTTTTTTTGAATATCTTTTATTTATATTGTATACTGAAATTTATAATAACTGAACTATTTTTTAGATCATGGTTCGACAGTTTAAGCTATGTATTAGGATGTCGAGTAAAATACATTTTTGAAAAAAATAATAAGAGGTTAGGAAATATTTATTGGGTACTCTATTTCATGGGTCTTATTTTTAGCTACAAAAAATAACATATATTGAAATATTAATATAACATATTTAAGTCTTACTCCCCCAGGATTTCAACCTTAACCGTAAAATCAGCCAATAAATTCTACACCATAAAAAATGTCCATGCTCCCACCAATGACAAAAACGATCTTAAAAAAGATAGAGAAGAGATGGACAAATTCTGGGAACTTCTTGACCAAACTGCAAACAACAAAATAAGACCCACACGAAGATTTTAATGGGAGACTTTAATGCCCAACTTAATAAAGAACGAAGATATCGTGATATTATCGGAAAATGGCCTGCCCAAAAGAAAACTAACAAGAACGGTCAAAGACTTGTCGAATTTTGCAGAAACCTTAATATGATCTCAAAATCCACCTATATAATGAGAAAACCAAACAAATTGAAGACTTGGAAACACCCAGATTGGAAAAAAGGAGAATGGCAACTGGATCATGTTTGCATGGACCGGAATTATCACAAGGAGATTTATAATGTAAAGGTCTTGAGAGGAACAGATACTAGATCGGACCATTACTTAATTAAAGTTAAAATAAAATTCACCCCGCATAAAAAGAAAAAATCCCAACCTAAAAACAAAAGAGCTTATGATCCACATAAATTAATAAACAATGCCATCTTTGAAGAAACAACAAAAAAAATCAAATTAACTAATAATTTAAAAGAACTGACATCCCAACTGAAAGAAATAGCTGAAGAACTAGCCCCTATAAACCCAAGAAAAAAACACCAATGGTGGAATGAAGAATGTGACAAAGCAGTCAAAGACCGACACCGGGCTTGGATCAACCACCAAACCCAGAAAACTGAAGAATCTAACCATGAATTCACCAAACAAAGGAAAATAACTCAGAAAATTATAAAAGGAACCAAACGACAAGCCCAAAAAATCTTGATTCAGCAAATAGAAGAAAGTTCCAAGAAAACTAATTTCCGAGACTATTATAAAATTTTTGGTCAGGCTCTTCAAAGATATGAACCACCCACCCTTATGCTGAGAGGAAAAAAAGGAAATATGGCCCACACCAATAAAGAAAATGCTGAAATTTTGGCAGAAACCTTCAATAGACTCCTGAACTGTGACGACCCCCTAGAGCTTTTTGAGATTGACACTGAAACTCCAGTTAAAACTTCACCAGCAAATATCAACCCGCCAACAATTCAAGAAGTTCTCGCAGCCTTAAATGAAATAAAAAACTACAAAGCAAGCGGAGAAGACCAGCTTTTCGCAGAACTCTGGAAACACTCATCAGTTTATTCAGTCAAAACTTCCCTACATCTATGCCTCGTGTAAATATGGAACGAAGAAAAACTTCCAGAACACTGGACCACAGCCCTCGTCCAACCATTACATAAAAAGGGGGATAAAACTAATGCGGAAAACTACAGAGGCATATCTCTCCTGGATTGCACATACAAAATCCTGTCGAGAATCATATACAACCGATGCAAAGACCAACTTGAACTGGAACTTGGGGAATACCAAGAGGGATTTAGGCCTTGGCGAGGTTGCCCGGAGCAAATAATATCCCTAAAACTTATGATGGACTTATATAAAAGACGGAAAAAACAACTAATAATCACCTTCGTCGACTTTAAAAGGGCCTATGATTGTATACACCGACCATCCATGCTGAATATTCTGAGAAACCTGGGCCTTCACCCTAAACTCGTAAACATGATAAAATTAACTTTAACCAATACCCAGTCCAGAGTGAAATTCAGAGGGGAACTGTCTCAACCCTTCTACATAAAAACTGGATTGAGGCAAGGAGACGGCCTCTCACCACTCCTTTTTAACTGCGCCCTCGAATTTGTCATGAGAAAATGGTATGAAATAAATCCCAAAAATATAAAAATGGGTACTAAGAAAAACTCCATCACACTAAATTGCCTAGGATTTGCAGATGACCTCGCTCTTTTAGCAAATAATATTCAAGAAGCCAAAACACAAATCATTAGCCTTCAAAACCTAGCACAAAAGATAGGGCTTCATATCTCTTTCGAAAAAACTGAACTAATGGCCATAGGTCCTCTGGTAATTGAGCACATTACGGCAAACAATCAGAAAATTAAAATAGTAAAACAATTTAAATATCTAGGGGAAATAATAACTTATAATTTAAATGAAAAAGTGACATGGCAAAACAGGACAAATAAAATTATTAAATCCCAAAAATTAACTTGGTCAACATATAACAAAAAATGCCTTTCTGCTAAAACAAAACTTAAACATTATAAATCTGTAGTACAGCCAGAAGTTACCTACGGAAGCGAGACCCTTTTCAAAATCACTCAGAAAAACCGAATTGAAAAAATTCTGAAAATAGAGAGGAGAAAATACGTAAGGAGTCAGAACGTGTATCAATAAAAAACACCAAAAAGAAGGCCAATGGTGGATTGTCCCAAATGAGGTGGTGTATCGAGAAATGGAGCCTGTTACTGATACTATGCGGAAAAAAAGAATCTCTTTATTCGGTCATCTCATAAGGACACCGGAAACAAGACTGTCAAGAAATATCATTGAAAAGCTCTGGTTCCAAAAGCTAGAAGTAGGATGGATCAAAGAAATTAGAGAAGATATGAAAGAAATGGGAATTTCCCTGACTGACCTACAGAATAAAACTGGAAAAATTACAAAGCTAAAAGATAAAAGCATTAGATTTAAACAAAAGACAGACAAACGACAAAATACAACGAAGAGGGTGTTTACAGATGAAGAAAAGAAAGCAAGATCTGAACGGATGAAGAAATACTGGGCAGCTCGAAAGAGTAAAATAACACGCTTTTCCCAGAAAAGATCCAACTAAAATTGACTTAAGTGGTCCTATGTTGGCCGTAAAAGCATAATAATAATAATAATAATAATAATAATAATATAACATATATTGACATTATTTGTTATATCCCGGGGTTAACTCTCTTGTTGCTCCAGCAGCAAAGCTATAAAGGGAAAATATAATGATAGGTCGAAAAGTACAATGACTTTACATATATAGCAGGGTGGCGCAGCGGAAGCGTGCTGGGCCCATAACCCAGAGGTCCGTGGATCGAAACCACGTCCTGCTATTCAATTTTTTTTTTTTTTTTTGAATATCTTTTATTTATATTGTATACTGAAATTTATAGTAACTGAACTATTTTTTAGATCATGGTTCGATAGTTTAAGCTATGTATTAGGATGTCGAGTAAAATACATTTTTGAACCAAATAATAAGAGGTTAGGAAATATTTATTGGGTACTCTATTTCATGGGTCTTATTTTTAGCTACAAAAATACTAACATATATTGAATTTATAACATATATTGATATATTAATATAACATATATTGAAATTATTTGTTATATCCCGGGGTTAACTCTCTTGTTGCTCCAGCAGCAAAGCTATAAAGGGAAAATATAATGATACGTCCAAAGGTACAATGACTTTATATATGTAGCAGGGTGGCGCAGCGGAAGCGTGCTGGGCCCATAACCCAGAGGTCCGTGGATCGAAACCACGTCCTGCTATTCAATATTTTTTTTTTTAATGTTATGAATATCTTTTATTTATATTGTATACTGAATTTTATAATAACTGAACTATGTTTTAGATCATGGTTCGATAGTTTAAGCTATGTATTAGGATGTCGAGTAAAATACATTTTTGAAAAAAATAATAAGAGGTTAGGAAATATTTATTGGGTACTCTATTTCATGGGTCTTATTTTTAGCTACAAAAAAAATAACATATATTGAAATATTAATATAACATATTTAAGTCTTACTCCCCCAGGATTTCAAACTTAACCGTAAAATCAGCCAATAAATTCTACACCATAAAAAATGTCCATGCTCCCACCAATGACAAAAACGATCTTAAAAAAGATAGAGAAGAGATGGACAAATTCTGGGAACTTCTTGACCAAACTGCAAACAACAAAATAAGACCCACACGAAGATTTTAATGGGGGACTTTAATGCCCAACATGGTAAAGAACGAAGATATCGTGATATTATCGGAAAATGGCCTGCCCCAAAGAAAACTAACAAGAACGGTCAAAGACTTGTCGAATTTTGCAGAAACCTTAATATGATCTCAAAATCCACCTATATAATGAGAAAACCAAACAAATTGAAGACTTGGAAACACCCAGATTGGAAAAAAGGAGAATGGCAACTGGATCATGTTTGCATGGACCGGAATTATCACAAGGAGATTTATAATGTAAAGGTCTTGAGAGGAACAGATACTAGATCGGACCATTACTTAATTAAAGTTAAAATAAAATTCACCCCGCATAAAAAGAAAAAATCCCAACCTAAAAACAAAAGAGCTTATGATCCACATAAATTAATAAACAATGCCATCTTTGAAGAAACAACAAAAAAAATCAAATTAACTAATAATTTAAAAGAACTGACATCCCAACTGAAAGAAATAGCTGAAGAACTAGCCCCTATAAACCCAAGAAAAAAACACCAATGGTGGAATGAAGAATGTGACAAAGCAGTCAAAGACCGACACCGGGCTTGGATCAACCACCAAACCCAGAAAACTGAAGAATCTAACCATGAATTCACCAAACAAAGGAAAATAACTCAGAAAATTATAAGAGGAACCAAACGACAAGCCCAAAAAGTTTGATTCAGCAAATAGAAGAAAGTTCCAAGAAAACTAATTTCCGAGACTATTATAAAATTTTTGGTCAGGCTCTTCAAAGATATGAACCACCCACCCTTATGCTGAGAGGAAAAAAAGGAAATATGGCCCACACCAATAAAGAAAATGCTGAAATTTTGGCAGAAACCTTCAATAGACTCCTCAACTGTGACGACCCCCCCAGAGCTTTTTGAGATTGACACTGAAACTCCAGTTAAAACTTCACCAGTAAATATCAACCCGCCAACAATTCAAGAAGTTCTCGCAGCCTTAAATGAAATAAAAAACTACAAAGCAAGCGGAGAAGACCAGCTTTTCGCAGAACTCTGGAAACACTCATCAGTTTATTCAGTCAAAACTTCCCTACATCTATGCCTCGTGAAAATATGGAACGAAGAAAAACTTCCAGAACACTGGACCACAGCCCTCGTCCAACCATTACATAACAAGGGGGATAAAACTAATCCGGAAAACTACAGAGGCATATTTCTCCTGGATTGCACATACAAAATCCTGTCGAGAATCATATACAACCGATGCAAAGACCAACTTGAACTGGAACTTGGGGAATACCAAGAGGGATTTAGGCCTTGGCGAGGTTGCCCGGAGCAAATAATATCCCTAAAACTTATGATGGACTTATATAAAAGACGGAAAAAACAACTAATAATCACCTTCGTCGACTTTAAAAGGGCCTATGATTGTATACACCGACCATCCATGCTGAATATTCTGAGAAACCTGGGCCTTCACCCTAAACTCGTAAACATGATAAAATTAACTTTAACCAATACCCAGTCCAGAGTGAAATTCAGAGGGGAACTGTCTCAACCCTTCTACATAAAAACTGGATTGAGGCAAGGAGACGGCCTCTCACCACTCCTTTTTAACTGCGCCCTCGAATTTGTCATGAGAAAATGGTATGAAATAAATCCCAAAAATATAAAAATGGGTACTAAGAAAAACTCCATCACACTAAATTGCCTAGGATTTGCAGATGACCTCGCTCTTTTAGCAAATAATATTCAAGAAGCCAAAACACAAATCATTAGCCTTCAAAACCTAGCACAAAAGATAGGGCTTCATATCTCTTTCGAAAAAACTGAACTAATGGCCGTAGGTCCTCTGGTAATAGAGCACATTACGGCAAACAATCAGAAAATTAAAATAGTAAAACAATTTAAATATCTAGGGGAAATAATAACTTATAATTTAAATGAAAAAGTGACATGGCAAAACAGGACAAATAAAATTATTAAATCCCAAAAATTAACTTGGTCAACATATAACAAAAAATGCCTTTCTGCTAAAACAAAACTTAAACATTATAAATCTGTAGTACAGCCAGAAGTTACCTACGGAAGCGAGACCCTTTTCAAAATCACTCAGAAAAACCGAATTGAAAAAATTCTGAAAATAGAGAGGAGAATTGTCAGAACGTGTATCAATAAAAAACACCAAAAAGAAGGCCAATGGTGGATTGTGCCAAATGAGGTGGTGTATCGAGAAATGGAGCCTGTTACTGATACTATGCGGAAAAAAAGAATCTCTTTCTTCGGTCATCTCATAAGGACACCGGAAACAAGACTGTCAAGAAATATCATTGAAAAGCTCTGGTTCCAAAAGCTAGAAGTAGGATGGATCAAAGAAATTAGAGAAGATATGAAAGAATTGGGAATTTCCCTGACTGACCTACAGAATAAAACTGGAAAAATTACAAAGCTAAAAGATAAAAGCATTAGATTTAAACAAAAGACAGACAAACGACAAAATACAACGAAGAGGGTGTTTACAGATGAAGAAAAGAAAGCAAGATCTGAACGGATGAAGAAATACTGGGCAGCTCGAAAGAGTAAAATAACACGCTTTTCCCAGAAAAGATCCAACTACAATTGACTTAAGTGATCCTATAATGGCCGTAAAAGCATAATAATAATAATAATATAACATATATTGAAATTATTTGTTATATCCCGGGGTTAACTCTCTTGTTGCTCCAGCAGCAAAGCTATAAAGGGAAAATATAATTATAGGTCCAAAAGTACAATGACTTTACATATATAGCAGGGTGGCGCAGCGGAAGCGTGCTGGGCCCATAACCCAGAGGTCCGTGGATCGAAACCACGTCCTGCTATTCAATTTTTTTTTTTTTTTTGAATATCTTTTATTTATATTGTATACTGAAATTTATAATAACTGAACTATTTTTTAGATCATGGTTCGACAGTTTAAGCTATGTATTAGGATGTCGAGTAAAATACATTTTTGAAAAAAATAATAAGAGGTTAGGAAATATTTATTGGGTACTCTATTTCATGGGTCTTATTTTTAGCTACAAAAAATAACATATATTGAAATATTAATATAACATATTTAAGTCTTACTCCCCCAGGATTTCAACCTTAACCGTAAAATCAGCCAATAAATTCTACACCATAAAAAATGTCCATGCTCCCACCAATGACAAAAACGATCTTAAAAAAGATAGAGAAGAGATGGACAAATTCTGGGAACTTCTTGACCAAACTGCAAACAACAAAATAAGACCCACACGAAGATTTTAATGGGAGACTTTAATGCCCAACATAATAAAGAACGAAGATATCGTGATATTATCGGAAAATGGCCTGCCCAAAAGAAAACTAACAAGAACGGTCAAAGACTTGTCGAATTTTGCAGAAACCTTAATATGATCTCAAAATCCACCTATATAATGAGAAAACCAAACAAATTGAAGACTTGGAAACACCCAGATTGGAAAAAAGGAGAATGGCAACTGGATCATGTTTGCATGGACCGGAATTATCACAAGGAGATTTATAATGTAAAGGTCTTGAGAGGAACAGATACTAGATCGGACCATTACTTAATTAAAGTTAAAATAAAATTCACCCCGCATAAAAAGAAAAAATCCCAACCTAAAAACAAAAGAGCTTATGATCCACATAAATTAATAAACAATGCCATCTTTGAAGAAACAACAAAAAAAATCAAATTAACTAATAATTTAAAAGAACTGACATCCCAACTGAAAGAAATAGCTGAAGAACTAGCCCCTATAAACCCAAGAAAAAAACACCAATGGTGGAATGAAGAATGTGACAAAGCAGTCAAAGACCGACACCGGGCTTGGATCAACCACCAAACCCAGAAAACTGAAGAATCTAACCATGAATTCACCAAACAAAGGAAAATAACTCAGAAAATTATAAAAGGAACCAAACGACAAGCCCAAAAAATCTTGATTCAGCAAATAGAAGAAAGTTCCAAGAAAACTAATTTCCGAGACTATTATAAAATTTTTGGTCAGGCTCTTCAAAGATATGAACCACCCACCCTTATGCTGAGAGGAAAAAAAGGAAATATGGCCCACACCAATAAAGAAAATGCTGAAATTTTGGCAGAAACCTTCAATAGACTCCTGAACTGTGACGACCCCCTAGAGCTTTTTGAGATTGACACTGAAACTCCAGTTAAAACTTCACCAGCAAATATCAACCCGCCAACAATTCAAGAAGTTCTCGCAGCCTTAAATGAAATAAAAAACTACAAAGCAAGCGGAGAAGACCAGCTTTTCGCAGAACTCTGGAAACACTCATCAGTTTATTCAGTCAAAACTTCCCTACATCTATGCCTCGTGTAAATATGGAACGAAGAAAAACTTCCAGAACACTGGACCACAGCCCTCGTCCAACCATTACATAAAAAGGGGGATAAAACTAATGCGGAAAACTACAGAGGCATATCTCTCCTGGATTGCACATACAAAATCCTGTCGAGAATCATATACAACCGATGCAAAGACCAACTTGAACTGGAACTTGGGGAATACCAAGAGGGATTTAGGCCTTGGCGAGGTTGCCCGGAGCAAATAATATCCCTAAAACTTATGATGGACTTATATAAAAGACGGAAAAAACAACTAATAATCACCTTCGTCGACTTTAAAAGGGCCTATGATTGTATACACCGACCATCCATGCTGAATATTCTGAGAAACCTGGGCCTTCACCCTAAACTCGTAAACATGATAAAATTAACTTTAACCAATACCCAGTCCAGAGTGAAATTCAGAGGGGAACTGTCTCAACCCTTCTACATAAAAACTGGATTGAGGCAAGGAGACGGCCTCTCACCACTCCTTTTTAACTGCGCCCTCGAATTTGTCATGAGAAAATGGTATGAAATAAATCCCAAAAATATAAAAATGGGTACTAAGAAAAACTCCATCACACTAAATTGCCTAGGATTTGCAGATGACCTCGCTCTTTTAGCAAATAATATTCAAGAAGCCAAAACACAAATCATTAGCCTTCAAAACCTAGCACAAAAGATAGGGCTTCATATCTCTTTCGAAAAAACTGAACTAATGGCCATAGGTCCTCTGGTAATTGAGCACATTACGGCAAACAATCAGAAAATTAAAATAGTAAAACAATTTAAATATCTAGGGGAAATAATAACTTATAATTTAAATGAAAAAGTGACATGGCAAAACAGGACAAATAAAATTATTAAATCCCAAAAATTAACTTGGTCAACATATAACAAAAAATGCCTTTCTGCTAAAACAAAACTTAAACATTATAAATCTGTAGTACAGCCAGAAGTTACCTACGGAAGCGAGACCCTTTTCAAAATCACTCAGAAAAACCGAATTGAAAAAATTCTGAAAATAGAGAGGAGAAAATACGTAAGGAGTCAGAACGTGTATCAATAAAAAACACCAAAAAGAAGGCCAATGGTGGATTGTCCCAAATGAGGTGGTGTATCGAGAAATGGAGCCTGTTACTGATACTATGCGGAAAAAAAGAATCTCTTTATTCGGTCATCTCATAAGGACACCGGAAACAAGACTGTCAAGAAATATCATTGAAAAGCTCTGGTTCCAAAAGCTAGAAGTAGGATGGATCAAAGAAATTAGAGAAGATATGAAAGAAATGGGAATTTCCCTGACTGACCTACAGAATAAAACTGGAAAAATTACAAAGCTAAAAGATAAAAGCATTAGATTTAAACAAAAGACAGACAAACGACAAAATACAACGAAGAGGGTGTTTACAGATGAAGAAAAGAAAGCAAGATCTGAACGGATGAAGAAATACTGGGCAGCTCGAAAGAGTAAAATAACACGCTTTTCCCAGAAAAGATCCAACTAAAATTGACTTAAGTGGTCCTATGTTGGCCGTAAAAGCATAATAATAATAATAATAATAATAATAATAATATAACATATATTGACATTATTTGTTATATCCCGGGGTTAACTCTCTTGTTGCTCCAGCAGCAAAGCTATAAAGGGAAAATATAATGATAGGTCGAAAAGTACAATGACTTTACATATATAGCAGGGTGGCGCAGCGGAAGCGTGCTGGGCCCATAACCCAGAGGTCCGTGGATCGAAACCACGTCCTGCTATTCAATTTTTTTTTTTTTTTTTTGAATATCTTTTATTTATATTGTATACTGAAATTTATAGTAACTGAACTATTTTTTAGATCATGGTTCGATAGTTTAAGCTATGTATTAGGATGTCGAGTAAAATACATTTTTGAAAAAAATAATAAGAGGTTAGGAAATATTTATTGGGTACTCTATTTCATGGGTCTTATTTTTAGCTACAAAAATACTAACATATATTGAATTTATAACATATATTGATATATTAATATAACATATATTGAAATTATTTGTTATATCCCGGGGTTAACTCTCTTGTTGCTCCAGCAGCAAAGCTATAAAGGGAAAATATAATGATACGTCCAAAGGTACAATGACTTTATATATGTAGCAGGGTGGCGCAGCGGAAGCGTGCTGGGCCCATAACCCAGAGGTCCGTGGATCGAAACCACGTCCTGCTATTCAATATTTTTTTTTTTAATGTTATGAATATCTTTTATTTATATTGTATACTGAATTTTATAATAACTGAACTATGTTTTAGATCATGGTTCGATAGTTTAAGCTATGTATTAGGATGTCGAGTAAAATACATTTTTGAAAAAAATAATAAGAGGTTAGGAAATATTTATTGGGTACTCTATTTCATGGGTCTTATTTTTAGCTACAAAAAAAATAACATATATTGAAATATTAATATAACATATTTAAGTCTTACTCCCCCAGGATTTCAAACTTAACCGTAAAATCAGCCAATAAATTCTACACCATAAAAAATGTCCATGCTCCCACCAATGACAAAAACGATCTTAAAAAAGATAGAGAAGAGATGGACAAATTCTGGGAACTTCTTGACCAAACTGCAAACAACAAAATAAGACCCACACGAAGATTTTAATGGGGGACTTTAATGCCCAACATGGTAAAGAACGAAGATATCGTGATATTATCGGAAAATGGCCTGCCCCAAAGAAAACTAACAAGAACGGTCAAAGACTTGTCGAATTTTGCAGAAACCTTAATATGATCTCAAAATCCACCTATATAATGAGAAAACCAAACAAATTGAAGACTTGGAAACACCCAGATTGGAAAAAAGGAGAATGGCAACTGGATCATGTTTGCATGGACCGGAATTATCACAAGGAGATTTATAATGTAAAGGTCTTGAGAGGAACAGATACTAGATCGGACCATTACTTAATTAAAGTTAAAATAAAATTCACCCCGCATAAAAAGAAAAAATCCCAACCTAAAAACAAAAGAGCTTATGATCCACATAAATTAATAAACAATGCCATCTTTGAAGAAACAACAAAAAAAATCAAATTAACTAATAATTTAAAAGAACTGACATCCCAACTGAAAGAAATAGCTGAAGAACTAGCCCCTATAAACCCAAGAAAAAAACACCAATGGTGGAATGAAGAATGTGACAAAGCAGTCAAAGACCGACACCGGGCTTGGATCAACCACCAAACCCAGAAAACTGAAGAATCTAACCATGAATTCACCAAACAAAGGAAAATAACTCAGAAAATTATAAAAGGAACCAAACGACAAGCCCAAAAAATCTTGATTCAGCAAATAGAAGAATGTTCCAAGAAAACTAATTTCCGAGACTATTATAAAATTTTTGGTCAGGCTCTTCAAAGATATGAACCACCCACCCTTATGCTGAGAGGAAAAAAAGGAAATATGGCCCACACCAATAAAGAAAATGCTGAAATTTTGGCAGAAACCTTCAATAGACTCCTCAACTGTGACGACCCCCCAGTGCTTTTTGAGATTGACACTGAAACTCCAGTTAAAACATCACCAGTAAATATCAACCCGCCAACAATTTAAGAAGTTCTCGCAGCCTTAAATGAAATAAAAAACTACAAAGCAAGCGGAGAAGACAAGGTTTTTGCAGAACTCTGGAAACACTCATCAGTTTATTCAGTCAAAACTTCCCTACATCTATGCCTCGTGAAAATATGGAACGAAGAAAAACTTCCAGAACACTGGACCACAGCCCTCGTCCAACCATTACATAACAAGGGGGATAAAACTAATCCGGAAAACTACAGAGGCATATTTCTCCTGGATTGCACATACAAAATCCTGTCGAGAATCATATACAACCGATGCAAAGACCAACTTGAACTGGAACTTGGGGAATACCAAGAGGGATTTAGGCCTTGGCGAGGTTGCCCGGAGCAAATAATATCCCTAAAACTTATGATGGACTTATATAAAAGACGGAAAAAACAACTAATAATCACCTTCGTCGACTTTAAAAGGGCCTATGATTGTATACACCGACCATCCATGCTGAATATTCTGAGAAACCTGGGCCTTCACCCTAAACTCGTAAACATGATAAAATTAACTTTAACCAATACCCAGTCCAGAGTGAAATTCAGAGGTGAACTGTCTCAACCCTTCTACGTAAAAACTGGATTGAGGCAAGGAGACGGCCTCTCACCACTCCTTTTTAACTGCGCCCTCGAATTTGTCATGAGAAAATGGTATGAAATAAATCCCAAAAATATAAAAATGGGTACTAAGAAAAACTCCATCACACTAAATTGCCTAGGATTTGCAGATGACCTCGCTCTTTTAGCAAATAATATTCAAGAAGCCAAAACACAAATCATTACCCTTCAAAACCTAGCACAAAAGATAGGGCTTCATATCTCTTTCGAAAAAACTGAACTAATGGCCATAGGTCCTCTGGTAATAGAGCACATTACGGCAAACAATCAGAAAATTAAAATAGTAAAACAATTTAAATATCTAGGGGAAATAATAACTTATAATTTAAATGAAAAAGTGACATGGCAAAACAGGACAAATAAAATTAATAAATCCCAAAAATTAACTTGGTCTACATATAACAAAAAATGCCTTTCTGCTAAAACAAAACTTAAACATTATAAATCTGTAGTACAGCCAGAAGTTACCTACGGAAGCGAGACCCTTTTGAAAATCACTCAGAAAAACCGAATTGAAAAAATTCTGAAAATAGAGAGGAGAATTGTCAGAACCTGTATCAATAAAAAACACCAAAAAGAAGGCCGATGGTGGATTGTGCCAAATGAGGTGGTGTATCGAGAAATGGAGCCTGTTACTGATACTATGCGGAAAAAAAGAATCTCTTTCTTCGGTCATCTCATAAGGACACCGGAAACAAGACTGTCAAGAAATATCATTGAAAAGCTCTGGTTCCAAAAGCTAGAAGTAGGATGGATCAAAGAAATTAGAGAAGATATGAAAGAATTGGGAATTTCCCTGACTGACCTACAGAATAAAACTGGAAAAATTACAAAGCTAAAAGATAAAAGCATTAGATTTAAACAAAAGACAGACAAACGACAAAATACAACGAAGAGGGTGTTTACAGATGAAGAAAAGAAAGCAAGATCTGAACGGATGAAGAAATACTGGGCAGCTCGAAAGAGTAAAATAACACGCTTTTCCCAGAAAAGATCCAACTAAAATTGACTTAAGTGGTCCTATGTTGGCCGTAAAAGCATAATAATAATAATAATAATAATAATAATATAACATATATTGACATTATTTGTTATATCCCGGGGTTAACTCTCTTGTTGCTCCAGCAGCAAAGCTATAAAGGGAAAATATAATGATAGGTCGAAAAGTACAATGACTTTACATATATAGCAGGGTGGCGCAGCGGAAGCGTGCTGGGCCCATAACCCAGAGGTCCGTGGATCGAAACCACGTCCTGCTATTCAATTTTTTTTTTTTTTTTTTGAATATCTTTTATTTATATTGTATACTGAAATTTATAGTAACTGAACTATTTTTTAGATCATGGTTCGATAGTTTAAGCTATGTATTAGGATGTCGAGTAAAATACATTTTTGAAAAAAATAATAAGAGGTTAGGAAATATTTATTGGGTACTCTATTTCATGGGTCTTATTTTTAGCTACAAAAATACTAACATATATTGAATTTATAACATATATTGATATATTAATATAACATATATTGAAATTATTTGTTATATCCCGGGGTTAACTCTCTTGTTGCTCCAGCAGCAAAGCTATAAAGGGAAAATATAATGATACGTCCAAAGGTACAATGACTTTATATATGTAGCAGGGTGGCGCAGCGGAAGCGTGCTGGGCCCATAACCCAGAGGTCCGTGGATCGAAACCACGTCCTGCTATTCAATATTTTTTTTTTTAATGTTATGAATATCTTTTATTTATATTGTATACTGAATTTTATAATAACTGAACTATGTTTTAGATCATGGTTCGATAGTTTAAGCTATGTATTAGGATGTCGAGTAAAATACATTTTTGAAAAAAAATAATAAGAGGTTAGGAAATATTTATTGGGTACTCTATTTCATGGGTCTTATTTTTAGCTACAAAAAAAATAACATATATTGAAATATTAATATAACATATTTAAGTCTTACTCCCCCAGGATTTCAAACTTAACCGTAAAATCAGCCAATAAATTCTACACCATAAAAAATGTCCATGCTCCCACCAATGACAAAAACGATCTTAAAAAAGATAGAGAAGAGATGGACAAATTCTGGGAACTTCTTGACCAAACTGCAAACAACAAAATAAGACCCACACGAAGATTTTAATGGGGGACTTTAATGCCCAACATGGTAAAGAACGAAGATATCGTGATATTATCGGAAAATGGCCTGCCCCAAAGAAAACTAACAAGAACGGGCAAAGACTTGTCGAATTTTGCAGAAACCTTAATATGATCTCAAAATCCACCTATATAATGAGAAAACCAAACAAATTGAAGACTTGGAAACACCCAGATTGGAAAAAAGGAGAATGGCAACTGGATCATGTTTGCATGGACCGGAATTATCACAAGGAGATTTATAATGTAAAGGTCTTGAGAGGAACAGATACTAGATCGGACCATTACTTAATTAAAGTTAAAATAAAATTCACCCCGCACAAAAAGAAAAAATCCCAACCTAAAAACAAAAGAGTTATGATCCACATAAATTAATAAACAATGCCATCTTTGAAGAAACAACAAAAAAAATCAAATTAACTAATAATTTAAAAGAACTGACATCCCAACTGAAAGAAATAGCTGAAGAACTAGCCCCTATAAACCCAAGAAAAAAACACCAATGGTGGAATGAAGAATGTGACAAAGCAGTCAAAGACCGACACCGGGCTTGGATCAACCACCAAACCCAGAAAACTGAAGAATCTAACCATGAATTCACCAAACAAAGGAAAATAACTCAGAAAATTATAAGAGGAACCAAACGACAAGCCCAAAAAAATCTTGATTCAGCAAATAGAAGAAAGTTCCAAGAAAACTAATTTCCGAGACTATTATAAAATTTTTGGTCAGGCTCTTCAAAGATATGAACCACCCACCCTTATGCTGAGAGGAAAAAAAGGAAATATGGCCCACACCAATAAAGAAAATGCTGAAATTTTGGCAGAAACCTTCAATAGACTCCTCAACTGTGACGACCCCCCAGTGCTTTTTGAGATTGACACTGAAACTCCAGTTAAAACATCACCAGTAAATATCAACCCGCCAACAATTTAAGAAGTTCTCGCAGCCTTAAATGAAATAAAAAACTACAAAGCAAGCGGAGAAGACCAGGTTTTTGCAGAACTCTGGAAACACTCATCAGTTTATTCAGTCAAAACTTCCCTACATCTATGCCTCGTGAAAATATGGAACGAAGAAAAACTTCCAGAACACTGGACCACAGCCCTCGTCCAACCATTACATAAAAAGGGGGATAAAACTAATCCGGAAAACTACAGAGGAATATCTCTCCTGGATTGCACATACAAAATCCTGTCGAGAATCATATACAACCGATGCAAAGACCAACTTGAACTGGAACTTGGGGAATACCAAGAGGGATTTAGGCCTTGGCGAGGTTGCCCGGAGCAAATAATATCCCTAAAACTTATGATGGACTTATATAAAAGACGGAAAAAACAACTAATAATCACCTTCGTCGACTTTAAAAGGGCCTATGATTGTATACACCGACCATCCATGCTGAATATTCTGAGAAACCTGGGCCTTCACCCTAAATTCGTAAACATGATAAAATTAACTTTAACCAATACCCAGTCCAGAGTGAAATTCAGAGGTGAACTCTCTCAACCCTTCTACATAAAAACTGGATTGAGGCAAGGAGACGGCCTCTCACCACTCCTTTTTAACTGCGCCCTCGAATTTGTCATGAGAAAATGGTATGAAATAAATCCCAAAAATATAAAAATGGGTACTAAGAAAAACTCCATCACACTAAATTGCCTAGGATTTGCAGATGACCTCGCTCTTTTAGCAAATAATATTCAAGAAGCCAAAACACAAATCATTAGCCTTCAAAACCTAGCACAAAAGATAGGGCTTCATATCTCTTTCGAAAAAACTGAACTAATGGCCATAGGTACTCTGGTAATAGAGCACATTACGGCAAACAATCAGAAAATTAAAATAGTAAAACAATTTAAATATCTAGGGGAAATAATAACTTATAATTTAAATGAAAAAGTGACATGGCAAAACAGGACAAATAAAATTATTAAATCCCAATAATTAACTTGGTCAACATATAACAAAAAATGCCTTTCTGCTAAAACAAAACTTAAACATTATAGATCTGTAGTACAGCCAGAAGTTACCTACGGAAGCGAGACCCTTTTCAAAATCACTCAGAAAAACCGAATTGAAAAAATTCTTAAAATAGAGAGGAGAATTGTCAGAACGTGTATCAATAAAAAACACCAAAAAGAAGGCCAATGGTGGATTGTGCCAAATGAGGTGGTGTATCGAGAAATGGAACCTGTTACTGATACTATGCGGAAAAAAAGAATCTCTTTCTTCGGTCATCTCATAAGGACACCGGAAACAAGACTGTCAAGAAATATCATTGAAAAGCTCTGGTTCCAAAAACTAGAAGTAGGATGAATCAAAGAAATTAGAGAAGATATGAAAGAATTGGGAATTTCCCTGACTGACCTACAGAATAAAACTGGAAAAATTACAAAGCTAAAAGATAAAAGCATTAGATTTAAACAAAAGACAGACAAACGACAAAATACAACGAAGAGGGTGTTTACAGATGAAGAAAAGAAAGCAAGATCTGAACGGATGAAGAAATACTGGGCAGCTCCAAATAGTAAAATAACACGCTTTTCCCAGAAAAGATCCAACTAAAATTGACTTAAGTGGTCCTATGTTGGCCGTAAAAGCATAATAATAATAATAATAATAATAATAATAATAATAATGTAACATATATTGAAATTATTTGTTATATCCCGGGATTAACTCTCTTGTTGCTCCAGCAGCAAAGCTATAAAGGGAAAATATAATGATAGGTCCAAAAGTACAATAACTTTACATATATAGCAGGGTGGCGCAGCGGAAGCGTGCTGGGCCCATAACCCAGAGGTCCGTGGATCGAAACCACGTCCTGCTATTCAATATTTTTTTTTTTTTGAATATCTTTTATTTATATTGTATACTGAAATTTATAATAACTGAACTATTTTTTAGATCATGGTTCGATAGTTTAAGCTATGTATTAGGATCTCGAGTAAAATACATTTTTGAAAAAAATAATAAGAGGTTAGGAAATATTTATTGGGTACTCTATTTCATGGGTCTTATTTTTAGCTACAAAAAAAATAACATATATTGAAATATTAATATAACATATTTAAGTCTTAGTCCCGCAGGATTTCAACCTTAACCCTAAAATCAGCCAATAAATTCTACACTATAATAAATGTCCATGCTCCCACCAATGACAAAAACGATCTTAAAAAAGATAGAGAAGAGATGGACAAATTCTGGGAACTTCTTGACCAAACTGCAAACAACAAAATAAGACCCACACGAAGATTTTATTGGGGGACTTTAATGCACAACTTGGTAAAGAACGAAGATATCGTGATATTATCGGAAAATGGCCTGCCCAAAAGAAAACTAACAAGAACGGTCAAAGACTTGTCGAATTTTGCAGAAACCATAATATGATCTCAAAATCCACCTATATAATGAGAAAACCAAACAAATTGAAGACTTGGAAACACCCAGATTGGAAAAAAGGAGAATGGCAACTGGATCATGTTTGCATGGACCGGAATTATCACAAGGAGATTTATAATGTAAAGGTCTTGAGAGGAACAGATACTAGATCGGACCATTACTTAATTAAAGTTAAAATAAAATTCACCCCGCATAAAAAGAAAAAATCCCAACCTAAAAACAAAAGAGTTATGATCCACATAAATTAATAAACAGTGCCATCTTTGAAGAAACAACAAAAAAAATCAAATTAACTAATAATTTAAAAGAACTGACATCCCAACTGAAAGAAATAGCTGAAGAACTATCCCCTATAAACCCAAGAAAAAAACACCAATGGTGGAATGAAGAATGTGACAAAGCAGTCAAAGACCGACACCGGGCTTGGATCAACCACCAAACCCAGAAAACTGAAGAATCTAACCATGAATTCACCAAACAAAGGAAAATAACTCAGAAAATTATAAGAGGAACCAAACGACAAGCCCAAAAAATCTTGATTCAGCAAATAGAAGAAAGTTCCAAGAAAACTAATTTCCGAGACTATTATAAAATTTTTGGTCAGGCTCTTCAAAGATATGAACCACCCACTCTTATGCTGAGAGGAAAAAAAGGAAATATGGCCCACACCAATAAAGAAAATGCTGAAATTTTGGCAGAAACCTTCAATAGACTCCTAAACTGTGACGACCCCCCAGTGCTTTTTGAGATTGACACTGAAACTCCAGTTAAAACATCACCAGTAAATATCAACCCGCCAACAATTTAAGAAGTTCTCGCAGCCTTAAATGAAATAAAAAACTACAAAGCAAGCGGAGAAGACCAGGTTTTTGCAGAACTCTGGAAACACTTATCAGTTTATTCAGTCAAAACTTCCCTACATCTATGCCTCGTGAAAATATGGAACGAAGAAAAACTTCCAGAACACTGGACCACAGCCCTCATCCATCCATTACATAAAAAGGGGGATAAAACTAATCCGGAAAACTACAGAGGCATATCTCTCCTGGATTGCACATACAAAATCCTGTCGAGAATCATATACAACCGATGCAAAGACCAACTTGAACTGGAACTTGGGGAATACCAAGGGGGATTTAGGCCATGGAGAGGTTGCCCGGAGCAAATAATATCCCTAAAACTTATGATGGACTTATATAAAAGACGGAAAAAACAACTAATAATCACCTTCGTCGACTTTAAAAGGGCCTATGATTGTATACACCGACCATCCATGCTGAATATTCTGAGAAACCTGGGCCTTCACCCTAAATTCGTAAACATGATAAAATTAACTTTAACCAATACCCAGTCCCGAGTGAAATTCAGAGGTGAACTGTCTCAACCCTTCTACATAAAAACTGGATTGAGGCTAGGAGACGGCCTCTCACCACTCCTTTTTAACTGCGCCCTCGAATTTGTCTAGAGAAAATGGTATGAAATAAATCCCAAAAATATAAAAATGGGTACTAAGAAAAACTCCATCACACTAAATTGCCTAGGATTTGCAGATGACCTCGCTCTTTTAGCAAATAATATTCAAGAAGTCAAAACACAAATCATTAGCCTTCAAAACCTAGCACAAATGATAGGGCTTCATATCTCTTTCGAAAAAACTGAACTAATGGCCATAGGTCCTCTGGTAATAGAGCACATTACGGCAAACAATCAGAAAATTAAAATAGTAAAACAATTTAAATATCTAGGGGAAATAATAACTTATAATTTAAATGAAAAAGTGACATGGCAAAACAGGACAAATAAAATTATTAAATCCCAAAAATTAACTTGGTCAACATATAACAAAGAATGCCTTTCTGCTAAAACAAAACTTAAACATTATAAATCTGTAGTACAGCCAGAAGTTACCTACGGAAGCGAGACCCTTTTCAAAATCACTCAGAAAAACCGAATTGAAAAAATTCTGAAAATAGAGAGGAGAAAATACGTAAGGAGTCAGAACGTGTATCAATAAAAAACACCAAAAAGAAGCCCAATGGTGGATTGTCCCAAATGAGGTGGTGTATCGAGAAATGGAGCCTGTTACTGATACTATGCGGAAAAAAAGAATCTCTTTCTTCGGTCATCTCATAAGGACACCGGAAACAAGACTGTCAAGAAATATCATTGAAAAGCTCTGGTTCCAAAAGCTAGAAGTAGGATGGATCAAAGAAATTAGAGAAGATATGAAAGAATTGGGAATTTCCCTGACTGACCTACAGAATAAAACTGGAAAAATTACAAAGCTAAAAGATAAAAGCATTAGATTTAAACAAAAGACAGACAAACGACAAAATACAACGAAGAGGGTGTTTACAGATGAAGAAAAGAAAGCAAGATCTGAACGGATGAAGAAATACTGGGCAGCTCGAAAGAGTAAAATAACACGCTTTTCCCAGAAAAGATCCAACTAAAATTGACTTAAGTGGTCCTATGTTGGCCGTAAAAGCATAATAATAATAATAATAATATAACATATATTGAAATTATTTGTTATATCCCGGGGTTAACTCTCTTGTTGCTCCAGCAGCAAAGCTATAAAGGGAAAATATAATGATAGGTCGAAAAGTACAATGACTTTACATATATAGCAGGGTGGCGCAGCGGAAGCGTGCTGGGCCCATAACCCAGAGGTCCGTGGATCGAAACCACGTCCTGCTATTCAATTTTTTTTTTTTTTTTTTTATTATCTTTTATTTATATTGTATCCTGAAATTTATAGTAACTGAACTATTTTTTAGATCATGGTTCGATAGTTTAAGCTATGTATTAGGATGTCGAGTAAAATACATTTTTGAAAAAAATAATAAGAGGTTAGGAAATATTTATTGGGTACTCTATTTCATGGGTCTTATTTTTAGCTACAAAAATACTAACATATATTGAAATTATAACATATATTGATATATTAATATAACATATATTGAAATTATTTGTTATATCCCGGGGTTAACTCTCTTGTTGCTCCAGCAGCAAAGCTATAAAGAGAAAATATAATGATACGTCCAAAGGTACAATGACTTTATATATGTAGCAGGGTGGCGCAGCGGAAGCGTGCTGGGCCCATAACCCAGAGGTCCGTGGATCGAAACCACGTCCTGCTATTCAATATTTTTTTTTTAATGTTATGAATATCTTTTATTTATATTGTATACTGAAATTTATAATAACTGAACTACTTTTTAGATCATGGTTCGATAGTTTAAGCTGTGTATTAGGATGTCGAGTAAAATACATTTTTGAAAAAAATTATAAGAGGTTAGGAAATATTTATTGGGTACTCTATTTCATGGGTCTTATTTTTAGCTACAAAAAAAATAACATATATTGAAATATTAATATAACATATTTAAGTCTTACTCCCCCAGGATTTCAACCTTAACCGTAAAATCAGCCAATAAATTCTACACCATAATAAATGTCCATGCTCCCACCAATGACAAAAACGATCTTAAAAAAGATAGAGAAGAGATGGACAAATTCTGGGAACTTCTTGACCAAACTGCAAACAACAAAATAAGACCCACACGAAGATTTTAATGGGGGACTTTAATGCCCAACTTGGTAAAGAACGAAGATATCGTGATATTATCGGAAAATGGCCTGCCCAAAAGAAAACTAACAAGAACGGTCAAAGACTTGTCGAATTTTGCAGAAACCAGAATATGATCTCAAATTCCACCTATATAATGAGAAAACCAAACAAATTGAAGACTTGGAAACACCCAGATTGGAAAAAAGGAGAATGGCAACTGGATCATGTTTGCATGGACCGGAATTATCACAAGGAGATTTATAATGTAAAGGTCTTGAGAGGAACAGATACTAGATCGGACCATTACTTAATTAAAGTTAAAATAAAATTCACCCCGCACAAAAAGAAAAAATCCCAACCTAAAAACAAAAGAGTTATGATCCACATAAATTAATAAACAGTGCCATCTTTGAAGAAACAACAAAAAAAATCAAATTAACTAATAATTTAAAAGAACTGACATCCCAACTGAAAGAAATAGCTGAAGAACTATCCCCTATAAACCCAAGAAAAAAACACCAATGGTGGAATGAAGAATGTGACAAAGCAGTCAAAGACCGACACCGGGCTTGGATCAACCACCAAACCCAGAAAACTGAAGAATCTAACCATGAATTCACCAAACAAAGGAAAATAACTCAGAAAATTATAAGAGGAACCAAACGACAAGCCCAAAAAATCTTGATTCAGCAAATAGAAGAAAGTTCCAAGAAAACTAATTTCCGAGACTATTATAAAATTTTTGGTCAGGCTCTTCAAAGATATGAACCACCCACTCTTATGCTGAGAGGAAAAAAAGGAAATATGGCCCACACCAATAAAGAAAATGCTGAAATTTTGGCAGAAACCTTCAATAGACTCCTAAACTGTGACGACCCCCCAGTGCTTTTTGAGATTGACACTGAAACTCCAGTTAAAACATCACCAGTAAATATCAACCCGCCAACAATTTAAGAAGTTCTCGCAGCCTTAAATGAAATAAAAAACTACAAAGCAAGCGGAGAAGACCAGGTTTTTGCAGAACTCTGGAAACACTTATCAGTTTATTCAGTCAAAACTTCCCTACATCTATGCCTCGTGAAAATATGGAACGAAGAAAAACTTCCAGAACACTGGACCACAGCCCTCATCCATCCATTACATAAAAAGGGGGATAAAACTAATCCGGAAAACTACAGAGGCATATCTCTCCTGGATTGCACATACAAAATCCTGTCGAGAATCATATACAACCGATGCAAAGACCAACTTGAACTGGAACTTGGGGAATACCAAGGGGGATTTAGGCCATGGAGAGGTTGCCCGGAGCAAATAATATCCCTAAAACTTATGATGGACTTATATAAAAGACGGAAAAAACAACTAATAATCACCTTCGTCGACTTTAAAAGGGCCTATGATTGTATACACCGACCATCCATGCTGAATATTCTGAGAAACCTGGGCCTTCACCCTAAATTCGTAAACATGATAAAATTAACTTTAACCAATACCCAGTCCCGAGTGAAATTCAGAGGTGAACTGTCTCAACCCTTCTACATAAAAACTGGATTGAGGCTAGGAGACGGCCTCTCACCACTCCTTTTTAACTGCGCCCTCGAATTTGTCTAGAGAAAATGGTATGAAATAAATCCCAAAAATATAAAAATGGGTACTAAGAAAAACTCCATCACACTAAATTGCCTAGGATTTGCAGATGACCTCGCTCTTTTAGCAAATAATATTCAAGAAGTCAAAACACAAATCATTAGCCTTCAAAACCTAGCACAAATGATAGGGCTTCATATCTCTTTCGAAAAAACTGAACTAATGGCCATAGGTCCTCTGGTAATAGAGCACATTACGGCAAACAATCAGAAAATTAAAATAGTAAAACAATTTAAATATCTAGGGGAAATAATAACTTATAATTTAAATGAAAAAGTGACATGGCAAAACAGGACAAATAAAATTATTAAATCCCAAAAATTAACTTGGTCAACATATAACAAAGAATGCCTTTCTGCTAAAACAAAACTTAAACATTATAAATCTGTAGTACAGCCAGAAGTTACCTACGGAAGCGAGACCCTTTTCAAAATCACTCAGAAAAACCGAATTGAAAAAATTCTGAAAATAGAGAGGAGAAAATACGTAAGGAGTCAGAACGTGTATCAATAAAAAACACCAAAAAGAAGCCCAATGGTGGATTGTCCCAAATGAGGTGGTGTATCGAGAAATGGAGCCTGTTACTGATACTATGCGGAAAAAAAGAATCTCTTTCTTCGGTCATCTCATAAGGACACCGGAAACAAGACTGTCAAGAAATATCATTGAAAAGCTCTGGTTCCAAAAGCTAGAAGTAGGATGGATCAAAGAAATTAGAGAAGATATGAAAGAATTGGGAATTTCCCTGACTGACCTACAGAATAAAACTGGAAAAATTACAAAGCTAAAAGATAAAAGCATTAGATTTAAACAAAAGACAGACAAACGACAAAATACAACGAAGAGGGTGTTTACAGATGAAGAAAAGAAAGCAAGATCTGAACGGATGAAGAAATACTGGGCAGCTCGAAAGAGTAAAATAACACGCTTTTCCCAGAAAAGATCCAACTAAAATTGACTTAAGTGGTCCTATGTTGGCCGTAAAAGCATAATAATAATAATAATAATATAACATATATTGAAATTATTTGTTATATCCCGGGGTTAACTCTCTTGTTGCTCCAGCAGCAAAGCTATAAAGGGAAAATATAATGATAGGTCGAAAAGTACAATGACTTTACATATATAGCAGGGTGGCGCAGCGGAAGCGTGCTGGGCCCATAACCCAGAGGTCCGTGGATCGAAACCACGTCCTGCTATTCAATTTTTTTTTTTTTTTTTTTATTATCTTTTATTTATATTGTATCCTGAAATTTATAGTAACTGAACTATTTTTTAGATCATGGTTCGATAGTTTAAGCTATGTATTAGGATGTCGAGTAAAATACATTTTTGAAAAAAATAATAAGAGGTTAGGAAATATTTATTGGGTACTCTATTTCATGGGTCTTATTTTTAGCTACAAAAATACTAACATATATTGAAATTATAACATATATTGATATATTAATATAACATATATTGAAATTATTTGTTATATCCCGGGGTTAACTCTCTTGTTGCTCCAGCAGCAAAGCTATAAAGAGAAAATATAATGATACGTCCAAAGGTACAATGACTTTATATATGTAGCAGGGTGGCGCAGCGGAAGCGTGCTGGGCCCATAACCCAGAGGTCCGTGGATCGAAACCACGTCCTGCTATTCAATATTTTTTTTTTAATGTTATGAATATCTTTTATTTATATTGTATACTGAAATTTATAATAACTGAACTACTTTTTAGATCATGGTTCGATAGTTTAAGCTGTGTATTAGGATGTCGAGTAAAATACATTTTTGAAAAAAATTATAAGAGGTTAGGAAATATTTATTGGGTACTCTATTTCATGGGTCTTATTTTTAGCTACAAAAAAAATAACATATATTGAAATATTAATATAACATATTTAAGTCTTACTCCCCCAGGATTTCAACCTTAACCGTAAAATCAGCCAATAAATTCTACACCATAATAAATGTCCATGCTCCCACCAATGACAAAAACGATCTTAAAAAAGATAGAGAAGAGATGGACAAATTCTGGGAACTTCTTGACCAAACTGCAAACAACAAAATAAGACCCACACGAAGATTTTAATGGGGGACTTTAATGCCCAACTTGGTAAAGAACGAAGATATCGTGATATTATCGGAAAATGGCCTGCCCAAAAGAAAACTAACAAGAACGGTCAAAGACTTGTCGAATTTTGCAGAAACCAGAATATGATCTCAAATTCCACCTATATAATGAGAAAACCAAACAAATTGAAGACTTGGAAACACCCAGATTGGAAAAAAGGAGAATGGCAACTGGATCATGTTTGCATGGACCGGAATTATCACAAGGAGATTTATAATGTAAAGGTCTTGAGAGGAACAGATACTAGATCGGACCATTACTTAATTAAAGTTAAAATAAAATTCACCCCGCACAAAAAGAAAAAATCCCAACCTAAAAACAAAAGAGTTATGATCCACATAAATTAATAAACAGTGCCATCTTTGAAGAAACAACAAAAAAAATCAAATTAACTAATAATTTAAAAGAACTGACATCCCAACTGAAAGAAATAGCTGAAGAACTAGCCCCTATAAACCCAAGAAAAAAACACCAATGGTGGAATGAAGAATGTGACAAAGCAGTCAAAGACCGACACCGGGCTTGGATCAACCACCAAACCCAGAAAACTGAAGAATCTAACCATGAATTCACCAAACAAAGGAAAATAACTCAGAAAATTATAAGAGGAACCAAACGACAAGCCCAAAAAATCTTGATTCAGCAAATAGAAGAAAGTTCCAAGAAAACTAATTTCCGAGACTATTATAAAATTTTTGGTCAGGCTCTTCAAAGATATGAACCACCCACTCTTATGCTGAGAGGAAAAAAAGGAAATATGGCCCACACCAATAAAGAAAATGCTGAAATTTTGGCAGAAACCTTCAATAGACTCCTAAACTGTGACGACCCCCCAGTGCTTTTTGAGATTGACACTGAAACTCCAGTTAAAACATCACCAGTAAATATCAACCCGCCAACAATTTAAGAAGTTCTCGCAGCCTTAAATGAAATAAAAAACTACAAAGCAAGCAGAGAAGACCAGGTTTTTGCAGAACTCTGGAAACACTTATCAGTTTATTCAGTCAAAACTTCCCTACATCTATGCCTCGTGAAAATATGGAACGAAGAAAAACTTCCAGAACACTGGACCACAGCCCTCATCCATCCATTACATAAAAAGGGGGATAAAACTAATCCGGAAAACTACAGAGGCATATCTCTCCTGGATTGCACATACAAAATCCTGTCGAGAATCATATACAACCGATGCAAAGACCAACTTGAACTGGAACTTGGGGAATACCAAGGGGGATTTAGGCCATGGAGAGGTTGCCCGGAGCAAATAATATCCCTAAAACTTATGATGGACTTATATAAAAGACGGAAAAAACAACTAATAATCACCTTCGTCGACTTTAAAAGGGCCTATGATTGTATACACCGACCATCCATGCTGAATATTCTGAGAAACCTGGGCCTTCACCCTAAATTCGTAAACATGATAAAATTAACTTTTACCAATACCCAGTCCCGAGTGAAATTCAGAGGTGAACTGTCTCAACCCTTCTACATAAAAACTGGATTGAGGCTAGGAGACGGCCTCTCACCACTCCTTTTTAACTGCGCCCTCGAATTTGTCATGAGAAAATGGTATGAAATAAATCCCAAAAATATAAAAATGGGTACTAAGAAAAACTCCATCACACTAAATTGCCTAGGATTTGCAGATGACCTCGCTCTTTTAGCAAATAATATTCAAGAAGTCAAAACACAAATCATTAGCCTTCAAAACCTAGCACAAAAGATAGGGCTTCATATCTCTTTCGAAAAAACTGAACTAATGGCCATAGGTCCTCTGGTAATAGAGCACATTACGGCAAACAATCAGAAAATTAAAATAGTAAAACAATTTAAATATCTAGGGGAAATAATAACTTATAATTTAAATGAAAAAGTGACATGGCAAAACAGGACAAATAAAATTATTAAATCCCAAAAATTAACTTGGTCAACATATAACAAAGAATGCCTTTCTGCTAAAACAAAACTTAAACATTATAAATCTGTAGTACAGCCAGAAGTTACCTACGGAAGCGAGACCCTTTTCAAAATCACTCAGAAAAACCGAATTGAAAAAATTCTGAAAATAGAGAGGAGAAAATACGTAAGGAGTCAGAACGTGTATCAATAAAAAACACCAAAAAGAAGCCCAATGGTGGATTGTCCCAAATGAGGTGGTGTATCGAGAAATGGAGCCTGTTACTGATACTATGCGGAAAAAAAGAATCTCTTTCTTCGGTCATCTCATAAGGACACCGGAAACAAGACTGTCAAGAAATATCATTGAAAAGCTCTGGTTCCAAAAGCTAGAAGTAGGATGGATCAAAGAAATTAGAGAAGATATGAAAGAATTGGGAATTTCCCTGACTGACCTACAGAATAAAACTGGAAAAATTACAAAGCTAAAAGATAAAAGCATTAGATTTAAACAAAAGACAGACAAACGACAAAATACAACGAAGAGGGTGTTTACAGATGAAGAAAAGAAAGCAAGATCTGAACGGATGAAGAAATACTGGGCAGCTCGAAAGAGTAAAATAACACGCTTTTCCCAGAAAAGATCCAACTACAATTGACTTAAGTGATCCTATAATGGCCGAAAAAGCATAATAATAATAATAATAATAATATAACATATATTGAAATTATTTGTTATATCCCGGGGTTAACTCTCTTGTTTCTCCAGCAGCAAAGCTATAAAGGGAAAATATAATGATAGGTCCAAAAGTACAATAACTTTACATATATAGCAGGGTGGCGCAGCGGAAGCGTGCTGGGCCCATAACCCAGAGGTCCGTGGATCGAAACCACGTCCTGCTATTCAATTTTTTTTTTTTTTTGAATATTTTTATTTATATTGTATACTGAAATTTATAATAACTGAACTATTTTTTAGATCATGGTTCGATAGTTTAAGCTATGTATTAGGATCTCGAGTAAAATACATTTTTGAAAAAAATAATAAGAGGTTAGGAAATATTTATTGGGTACTCTATTTCATGGGTCTTATTTTTAGCTACAAAAATACTAACATATATTGAAATTATAACATATATTGATATATTAATATAACATATATTGAAATTATTTGTTATATCCCGGGGTTAACTCTCTTGTTGCTCCAGCAGCAAAGCTATAAAGGGAAAATATAATGATACGTCCAAAGGTACAATGACTATATGTATGTAGCAGGGTGGCGCAGCGGAAGCGTGCTGGGCCCATAACCCAGAGGTCCGTGGATCGAAACCACGTCCTGCTATTCAATATTTTTTTTTTATGTTATGAATATCTTTTATTTATATTGTATACTGAAATTTATAATAACTGAACTATGTTTTAGATCATGGTTCGATAGTTTAAGCTATGTATTAGGATGTCGAGTAAAATACATTTTTGAAAAAAATAATAAGAGGTTAGGAAATATTTATTGGGTACTCTATTTTATGGGTCTTATTTTTAGCTACAAAAAAAATAACATATATTGAAATATTAATATAACATATTTAAGTCTTAGTCCCCCAGGATTTCAACCTTAACCCTAAAATCAGCCAATAAATTCTACACCATAATAAATGTCCATGCTCCCACCAATGACAAAAACGATCTTAAAAAAGATAGAGAAGAGATGGACAAATTCTGGGAACTTCTTGACCAAACTGCAAACAACAAAATAAGACCCACACGAAGATTTTAATGGAGGACTTTAATGCCCAACTTGGTAAAGAACGAAGATATCGTGATATTATCGGAAAATGGCCTGCCCAAAAGAAAACTAACAAGAACGGTCAAAGAATTGTCGAATTTTGCAGAAACCATAATATGATCTCAAAATCCACCTATATAATGAGTAAACCAAACAAATTGAAGACTTGGAAACACCCAGATTGGAAAAAAGGAGAATGGCAACTGGATCATGTTTGCATGGACCGGAATTATCACAAGGAGATTTATAATGTAAAAGTCTTGAGAGGAACAGATACTGGATCGGACCATTACTTAATTAAAGTTAAAATAAAATTCAGCCCGCATAAAAAGAAAAAATCCCAACCTAAAAACAAAAGAGCTTATGATCCACATAAATTAATAAACAATGCCATCTTTGAAGAAACAACAAAAAAAATCAAATTAACTAATAATTTAAAAGAACTGACATCCCAACTGAAAGAAATAGCTGAAGAACTAGCCCCTATAAACCCAAGAAAAAAACACCAATGGTGGAATGAAGAATGTGACAAAGCAGTCAAAGACCGACACCGGGCTTGGATCAACCACCAAACCCAGAAAACTGAAGAATCTAACCATGAATTCACCTAACAAAGGAAAATAACTCAGAAAATTATAAGAGGAACCAAACGACAAGCCCAAAAAAACTTGATTCAGCAAATAGAAGAAAGTTCCAAGAAAACTAATTTCCGAAACTATTATAAAATTATTGGTCAGGCTCTTCAAAGATATGACCCACCCACCCTTATGCTGAGAGGAAAAAAAGGAAATATGGCCCACACCAATAAAGAAAATGCTGAAATTTTGGCAGAAACCTTCAATAGACTCCGCAACTGTGACGACCCCTCAGAGCTTTTTGAGATTAACACTGAAACTCCAGTTAAAACTTCACCAGTAAATATCAACCCGCCAACAATTCAAGAAGTTCTCGCAGCCTTAAATGAAATAAAAAACTACAAAGCAAGCGGAGAAGACCAGCTTTTCGCAGAACTCTGGAAACACTCATCAGTTTATTCAGTCAAAACTTCCCTACATCTATGCCTCGTGAAAATATGGAACGAAGAAAAACTTCCAGAACACTGGACCACAGCCCTCATCCATCCATTACATAAAAAGGGGGATAAAACTAATCCGGAAAACTACAGAGGCATATCTCTCCTGGATTGCACATACAAAATCCTGTCGAGAATCATATACAACCGATGCAAAGACCAACTTGAACTGGAACTTGGGGAATACCAAGGGGGATTTAGGCCATGGAGAGGTTGCCCGGAGCAAATAATATCCCTAAAACTTATGATGGACTTATATAAAAGACGGAAAAAACAACTAATAATCACCTTCGTCGACTTTAAAAGGGCCTATGATTGTATACACCGACCATCGGTGCTGAATATTCTGAGAAACCTGGGCCTTCACCCTAAACTCGTAAACATGATAAAATTAACTTTAACCAATACCCAGTCCAGAGTGAAATTCAGAGGTGAACTGTCTCAACCCTTCTACATAAAAACTGGATTGAGGCAAGGAGACGGCCTCTCACCACTCCTTTTTAACTGCGCCCTCGAATTTGTCATGAGAAAATGGTATGAAATAAATCCCAAAAATATAAAAATGGGTACTAAGAAAAACTCCATCACACTAAATTGCCTAGGATTTGCAGATGACCTCGCTCTTTTAGCAAATAATATTCAAGAAGCCAAAACACAAATCATTAGCCTTCAAAACCTAGCACAAAAGATAGGGCTTCATATCTCTTTCGAAAAAACTGAACTAATGGCCATAGGTCCTCTGGTAATAGAGCACATTACGGCAAACAATCAGAAAATTAAAATAGTAAAACAATTTAAATATCTAGGGGAAATAATAACTTATAATTTAAATGAAAAAGTGACATGGCAAAACAGGACAAATAAAATTATTAAATCCCAAAAATTAACTTGGTCAACATATAACAAAAAATGCCTTTCTGCTAAAACAAAACTTAAACATTATAAATCTGTAGTACAGCCAGAAGTTACCTACGGAAGCGAGACCCTTTTCAAAATCACTCAGAAAAACCGAATTGAAAAAATTCTGAAAATAGAGAGGAGAATTGTCAGAACGTGTATCAATAAAAAACACCAAAAAGAAGGCCAATGGTGGATTGTGCCAAATGAGGTGGTGTATCGAGAAATGGAGCCTGTTACTGATACTATGCGGAAAAAAAGAATCTCTTTCTTCGGTCATCTCATAAGGACACCGGAAACAAGACTGTCAAGAAATATCATTGAAAAGCTCTGGTTCCAAAAGCTAGAAGTAGGATGGATCAAAGAAATTAGAGAAGATATGAAAGAATTGGGAATTTCCCTGACTGACCTACAGAATAAAACTGGAAAAATTACAAAGCTAAAAGATAAAAGCATTAGATTTAAACAAAAGACAGACAAACGACAAAATACAACGAAGAGGGTGTTTACAGATGAAGAAAAGAAAGCAAGATCTGAACGGATGAAGAAATACTGGGCAGCTCGAAAGAGTAAAATAACACGCTTTTCCCAGAAAAGATCCAACTAAAATTGACTTAAGTGGTCCTATGTTGGCCGTAAAAGCATAATAATAATAATAATATAACATATATTGAAATTATTTGTTATATCCCGGGGTTAACTCTCTTGTTGCTCCAGCAGCAAAGCTATAAAGGGAAAATATAATGATAGGTCGAAAAGTACAATGACTTTACATATATAGCAGGGTGGCGCAGCGGAAGCGTGCTGGGCCCATAACCCAGAGGTCCGTGGATCGAAACCACGTCCTGCTATTCAATTTTTTTTTTTTTTTTTTGAATATCTTTTATTTATATTGTATACTGAAATTAATAGTAACTGAACTATTTTTTAGATCATGGTTCGATAGTTTAAGCTATGTATTAGGATGTCGAGTAAAATACATTTTTGAAAAAAATAATAAGAGGTTAGGAAATATTTATTGGGTACTCTATTTCATGGGTCTTATTTTTAGCTACAAAAATACTAACATATATTGAAATTATAACATATATTGATATATTAATATAACATATATTGAAATTATTTGTTATATCCCGGGGTTAACTCTCTTGTTGCTCCAGCAGCAAAGCTATAAAGGGAAAATATAATGATAGGTCCAAAAGTACAATGACTTTACGTATATAGCAGGGTGGCGCAGCGGAAGCGTGCTGGGCCCATAACCCAGAGGTCCGTGGATCGAAACCACGTCCTGCTATTAAATTTTTTTTTTTTTTTTTGATTATCTTTTATTTATATTGTATACTGAAATTTATAGTAACTGAACTATTTTTTAGATCATGGTTCGATAGTTTAAGCTATGTATTAGGATGTCGAGTAAAATACATTTTTGAAAAAAATAATAAGAGGTTAGGAAATATTTATTGGGTACTCTATTTCATGGGTCTTATTTTTAGCTACAAAAAATAACATATATTGAAATATTAATATAACATATTTAAGTCTTACTCCCCCAGGATTTCAACCTTAACCGTAAAATCAGCCAATAAATTCTACACCATAATAAATGTCCATGCTCCCACCAATGACAAAAACAATCTTAAAAAAGATAGAGAAGAGATGGACAAATTCTGGGAACTTCTTGACCAAACTGGAAACAACATAAATAAGACCCACACGAAGATTTAAATGGGGGACTTTAATGCCCAACTTGGTATAGAACGAAGATATCGTGATATTTTCGGAAAATGGCCTGCCCAAAAGAAAACTAACAAGAACGGCCAAAGACTTTTCGAATTTTGCAGAAACCATAATATGATCTCAAAATCCACTTATATAATGAGAAAACCAAACAAATTGAAGACTTGGAAACACCCAGATTGGAAAAAAGGAGAATGGCAACTGGATCATTTTTGCATGGACCGGAATTATCACAAGGAGATTTATAATGTAAAAGTCTTGAGAGGAACAGATACTGGATCGGACCATTACTTAATTAAAGTTAAAATAAAATTCACCCCGCATAAAAAGAAAAAATCCCAACCTAAAAACAAAAGAGCTTATGATCCACATAAATTAATAAACAATGCCATCTTTGAAGAAACAACAAAAAAAATCAAATTAACTAATAATTTAAAAGAACTGACATCCCAACTGAAAGAAATAGCTGAAGAACTAGCCCCTATAAACCCAAGAAAAAAACACCAATGGTGGAATGAAGAATGTGACAAAGCAGTCAAAGACCGACACCGGGCTTGGATCAACCACCAAACCCAGAAAACTGAAGAATCTAACCATGAATTCACCTAACAAAGGAAAATAACTCAGAAAATTATAAGAGGAACCAAACGACAAGCCCAAAAAAACTTGATTCAGCAAATAGAAGAAAGTTCCAAGAAAACTAATTTCCGAGACTATTATAAAATTTTTGGTCAGGCTCTTCAAAGATATGAACCACCCACCCTTATGCTGAGAGGAAAAAAAGGAAATAAGGCCCACATCAATAAAGAAAATGCTGAAATTTTGGCAGAAACCTTCAATAGACTCCTCAACTGTGACGACCCCCCAGAGCTTTTTGAGATTGACACTGAAACTCCAGTTAAAACTTCACCAGTAAATATCAACCCGCCAACAATTCAAGAAGTTCTCGCAGCCTTAAATGAAATAAAAAACTACAAAGCAAGCGGAGAAGACCAGCTTTTCGCAGAACTCTGGAAACACTCATCAGTTTATTCAGTCAAAACTTCCCTACATCTATGCCTCGTGAAAATATGGAACGAAGAAAAACTTCCAGAACACTGGACCACAGCCCTCGTCCAACCATTACATAAAAAGGGGGATAAAACTAATCCGGAAAACTACAGAGGCATATTTCTCCTGGATTGCACATACAAAATCCTGTCGAGAATCATATACAACCGATGCAAAGACCAACTTGAACTGGAACTTGGGGAATACCAAGAGGGATTTAGGCCTTGGCGAGGTTGCCCGGAGCAAATAATATCCCTAAAACTTATGATGGACTTATATAAAAGACGGAAAAAACAACTAATAATCACCTTCGTCGACTTTAAAAGGGCCTATGATTGTATACACCGACCATCCATGCTGAATATTCTGAGAAACCTGGGCCTTCACCCTAAACTCGTAAACATGATAAAATTAACTTTAACCAATACCCAGTCCAGAGTGAAATTCAGAGGGGAACTGTCTCAACCCTTCTACATAAAAACTGGATTGAGGCAAGGAGACGGCCTCTCACCACTCCTTTTTAACTGCGCCCTCGAATTTGTCATGAGAAAATGGTATGAAATAAATCCCAAAAATATAAAAATGGGTACTAAGAAAAACTCCATCACACTAAATTGCCTAGGATTTGCAGATGACCTCGCTCTTTTAGCAAATAATATTCAAGAAGCCAAAACACAAATCATTTGCCTTCAAAACCTAGCACAAAAGATAGGGCTTCATATCTCTTTCGAAAAAACTGAACTAATGGCCATAGGTCCTCTGGTAATAGAGCACATTACGGCAAACAATCAGAAAATTAAAATAGTAAAACAATTTAAATATCTAGGGGAAATAATAACTTATAATTTAAATGAAAAAGTGACATGGCAAAACAGGACAAATAAAATTATTAAATCCCAAAAATTAACTTGGTCAACATATAACAAAAAATGCCTTTCTGCTAAAACAAAACTTAAACATTATAAATCTGTAGTACAGCCAGAAGTTACCTACGGAAGCGAGACCCTTTTCAAAATCATTCAGAAAAACCGAATTGAAAAAATTCTGAAAATAGAGAGGAGAATTGTCAGAACGTGTATCAATAAAAAACACCAAAAAGAAGGCCAATGGTGGATTGTGCCAAATGAGGTGGTGTATCGAGAAATGGAGCCTGTTACTGATACTATGCGGAAAAAAAGAATCTCTTTCTTCGGTCATCTCATAAGGACACCGGAAACAAGACTGTCAAGAAATATCATTGAAAAGCTCTGGTTCCAAAAGCTAGAAGTAGGATGGATCAAAGAAATTAGAGAAGATATGAAAGAATTGGGAATTTCCCTGACTGACCTACAGAATAAAACTGGAATAATTACAAAGCTGAAAGATAAAAGCATTAGATTTAAACAAAAGACAGACAAACGACAAAATACAACGAAGAGGGTGTTTACAGATGAAGAAAAGAAAGCAAGATCTGAACGGATGAAGAAATACTGGGCAGCTCGAAAGAGTAAAATAACACGCTTTTCCCAGAAAAGATCCAACTAAAATTGACTTAAGTGGTCCTATGTTGGCCGTAAAAGCATAATAATAATACTAATAATAATAATTATAATAATAATAATAATAATAATAGTAATAATAATAATAATAATAATAATAATAATAATATAACATATATTGAAATTATTTGTTATATCCCGGGGTTAACTCTCTTGTTGCTCCAGCAGCAAAGCTATAAAGGGAAAATATAATGATAGGTCCAAAAGTACAATAACTTTACATATATAGCAGGGTGGCGCAGCGGAAGCGTGCTGGGCCCATAACCCAGAGGTCCGTGGATCGAAACCACGTCCTGCTATTCAATTATTTTTTTTTTTTTGAATATCTTTTATTTATATTGTATACTGAAATTTATAATAACTGAACTATTTTTTAGATCATGGTTCGATAGTTTAAGCTATGTATTAGGATGTCGAGTAAAATACATTTTTGAAAAAAATAATAAGAGGTTAGGAAATATTTATTGGGTACTCTATTTCATGGGTCTTATTTTTAGCTACAAAAAATAACATATATTGAAATATTAATATAACATATTTAAGTCTTACTCCCCCAGGATTTCAACCTTAACCCTAAAATCAGCCAATAAATTCTACACCATAACAAATGTCCATGCTCCCACCAATGACAAAAACAATCTTAAAAAAGATAGAGAAGAGATGGACAAATTCTGGGAACTTCTTGACCAAACTGGAAACAACATAAATAAGACCCACACGAAGATTTAAATGGGGGACTTTAATGCCCAACTTGGTATAGAACGAAGATATCGTGATATTTTCGGAAAATGGCCTGCCCAAAAGAAAACTAACAAGAACGGCCAAAGACTTTTCGAATTTTGCAGAAACCATAATATGATCTCAAAATCCACTTATATAATGAGAAAACCAAACAAATTGAAGACTTGGAAACACCCAGATTGGAAAAAAGGAGAATGGCAACTGGATCATTTTTGCATGGACCGGAATTATCACAAGGAGATTTATAATGTAAAAGTCTTGAGAGGAACAGATACTGGATCGGACCATTACTTAATTAAAGTTAAAATAAAATTCACCCCGCATAAAAAGAAAAAATCCCAACCTAAAAACAAAAGAGCTTATGATCCACATAAATTAATAAACAATGCCATCTTTGAAGAAACAACAAAAAAAATCAAATTAACTAATAATTTAAAAGAACTGACATCCCAACTGAAAGAAATAGCTGAAGAACTAGCCCCTACAAACCCAAGAAAAAAACACCAATGGTGGAATGAAGAATGTGACAAAGCAGTCAAAGACCGACACCGGGCTTGGATCAACCACCAAACCCAGAAAACTGAAGAATCTAACCATGAATTCACCTAACAAAGGAAAATAACTCAGAAAATTATAAGAGGAACCAAACGACAAGCCCAAAAAAACTTGATTCAGCAAATAGAAGAAAGTTCCAAGAAAACTAATTTCCGAGACTATTATAAAATTTTTGGTCAGGCTCTTCAAAGATATGAACCACCCACCCTTATGCTGAGAGGAAAAAAAGGAAATATGGCCCACACCAATAAAGAAAATGCTGAAATTTTGGCAGAAACCTTCAATAGACTCCTCAACTGTGACGACCCCCCAGAGCTTTTTGAGATTGACACTGAAACTCCAGTTAAAACTTCACCAGTAAATATCAACCCGCCAACAATTCAAGAAGTTCTCGCAGCCTTAAATGAAATAAAAAACTACAAAGCAAGCGGAGAAGACCAGCTTTTCGCAGAACTCTGGAAACACTCATCAGTTTATTCGGTCAAAACTTCCCTACATCTATGCCTCGTGAAAATATGGAACGAAGAAAAACTTCCAGAACACTGGACCACAGCCCTCGTCCAACCATTACATAAAAAGGGGGATAAAACTAATCCGGAAAACTACAGAGGCATATTTCTCCTGGATTGCACATACAAAATCCTGCCGAGAATCATATACAACCGATGCAAAGACCAACTTGAACTGGAACTTGGGGAATACCAAGAGGGATTTAGGCCTTGGCGAGGTTGCCCGGAGCAAATAATATCCCTAAAACTTATGATGGACTTATATAAAAGACGGAAAAAACAACTAATAATCACCTTCGTCGACTTTAAAAGGGCCTATGATTGTATACACCGACCATCCATGCTGAATATTCTGAGAAACCTGGGCCTTCACCCTAAACTCGTAAACATGATAAAATTAACTTTAACCAATACCCAGTCCAGAGTGAAATTCAGAGGGGAACTGTCTCAACCCTTCTACATAAAAACTGGATTGAGGCAAGGAGACGGCCTCTCACCACTCCTTTTTAACTGCGCCCTCGAATTTGTCATGAGAAAATGGTATGAAATAAATCCCAAAAATATAAAAATGGGTACTAAGAAAAACTCCATCACACTAAATTGCCTAGGATTTGCAGATGACCTCGCTCTTTTAGCAAATAATATTCAAGAAGCCAAAACACAAATCATTAGCCTTCAAAACCTAGCACAAAAGATAGGGCTTCATATCTCTTTCGAAAAAACTGAACTAATGGCCATAGGTCCTCTGGTAATAGAGCACATTACGGCAAACAATCAGAAAATTAAAATAGTAAAACAATTTAAATATCTAGGGGAAATAATAACTTATAATTTAAATGAAAAAGTGACATGGCAAAACAGGACAAATAAAATTATTAAATCCCAAAAATTAACTTGGTCAACATATAACAAAAAATGCCTTTCTGCTAAAACAAAACTTAAACATTATAAATCTGTAGTACAGCCAGAAGTTACCTACGGAAGCGAGACCCTTTTCAAAATCATTCAGAAAAACCGAATTGAAAAAATTCTGAAAATAGAGAGGAGAATTGTCAGAACGTGTATCAATAAAAAACACCAAAAAGAAGGCCAATGGTGGATTGTGCCAAATGAGGTGGTGTATCGAGAAATGGAGCCTGTTACTGATACTATGCGGAAAAAAAGAATCTCTTTCTTCGGTCATCTCATAAGGACACCGGAAACAAGACTGTCAAGAAATATCATTGAAAAGCTCTGGTTCCAAAAGCTAGAAGTAGGATGGATCAAAGAAATTAGAGAAGATATGAAAGAATTGGGAATTTCCCTGACTGACCTACAGAATAAAACTGGAAAAATTACAAAGCTAAAAGATAAAAGCATTAGATTTAAACAAAAGACAGACAAACGACAAAATACAACGAAGAGGGTGTTTACAGATGAAGAAAAGAAAGCAAGATCTGAACGGATGAAGAAATACTGGGCAGCTCGAAAGAGTAAAATAACACGCTTTTCCCAGAAAAGATCCAACTAAAATTGACTTAAGTGGTCCTATGTTGGCCGTAAAAGCATAATAATAATAATAATATAACATATATTGAAATTATTTGTTATATCCCGGGGTTAACTCTCTTGTTGCTCCAGCAGCAAAGCTATAAAGGGAAAATATAATGATAGGTCCAATGGTACAATAACTTTACATATATAGCAGGGTGGCGCAGTGGAAGCGTGCTGGGCCCATAACCCAGAGGTCCGTGGATCGAAACCACGTCCTGCTATTCAATTTTTTTTTTTTTAATGTTATGAATATCTTTTATTTATATAGTATACTGAAATTTATAATAACTGTACTATTTTTTAAATCATGGTTCGATAGTTTAAGCTATGTATTAGGATGTCGAGTAAAATACATTTTTGAAAAAAATAATAAGAGGTTAGGAAATATTTATTGGGTACTCTATTTCATGGGTCTTATTTTTAGCTACAAAAACAATTGCATATATTGAAATTACAACATGTATTGCCTCCTCAATGAATCATGAGACCTTGCCGTTGGTGAGGTGGCTTGAGTACTCAGTGATACAAAGTAGCTGGACCGAAGGTGCAGCCATATCGGATAGGTATCTGAAAGAGGGCAATAGCTCTTTCAGTAATTGTTAGGGGCGTGAGTCAGGACGGCTTAAACGGCCATATCAACATCACTCAGTCCTCTGAGTACTGCGCAGCTGATAGTCATGGAAAACTACCGCTGCTTTTTTTCAAAGAAAATGTGGCTCTCTGCATTTTCATATAGCAATGATGGAGCATTTTCATATAGCAATGAGGCGCCTTCCTTGGTAAAATATTCCGGACGAAACTAGTCCCCCATTCGGATCCCCGGGTGCGGACTACTAAGGAGGGGGTCACCAGAAAATTAAAAAATAACATTCTACGAGTCTGAGCGTGGAAAGTTTAAAAAAGGTTGGTAGGCTGGAAAATATAAAGAGAGAAATGGATAGGATAAATGTGGATCTAGTAGGAATTATTGAGGTTCGGTGGGAAGAGGAAGGCGACTTTTGGTCAGGTGATTTTAGAATAATAAACTCGGCTTCAAATAATGGGCAGGCCGGAGTAGGTTTCATAATGAACAAGAAGGTAGGGAAGAGAGTAGAATATTTCAAAACGCATAGCAATAGAACCATTGTAATAATGATGGGTGATGGGTGAACGTAGAAAATATAAGAATGCTAGTGATGAAGAAAGTAAAAGGAACTATCGGCAATTAAGAAATGATATAAACAGGAAGTGCAAACTGGCGAAAGAAGAGTGGATTAAAGAAAAGTGTTCAGAAGTGGAAAGAGAAATGAACATTGGTAAAATAGATGGAGCATACAGGAAAGTTAAGGAAAATTTTGGGGTACACAAATTAAAATCTAATAATGTGTTAAACGAAGATGGTACACCAATATATAATACGAAAGGTAAAGTCGATAGATGGGTGGAATATATTGAAGAGTTATACGGAGGAAATGAATTAGAAGATGGTGTTATAGAGAAAGAAGAGGACGTTGAGGAGGATGAAATGGGAGAAAAAATACTGAGATCTGAATTTAAGAGAGCATTAAAAGATTTAAATGGCAGAAAGGCTCCTGGAATAGACGGAATACCTGTAGAATTACTGCACAGTGCAGGTGAGGAAGCGATTGATAGATTATACAAACTGATGGGTAATATTTATGAAAAAGGGGAATTTCCGTCAGACTTCAAAAAAAGTGTTATAGTAATGATACCAAAGAAAGCAGGGGCAGATAAATGTGAAGAATACAGAACAATTAGTTTAACTAGTCATGCATCAAAAATCTTACTGGAATTCTAACTAATTCTAATCTTACTAGAATCTAACTAGAATTCTATACAGAAGAATTGGGAGGTGAGTGGAGGAAGTGTTAGGAGAAGACCAATTTGGTTTCAGGAAAAGTATAGGGACAAGGGAAGCAATTTTAGGCCTCAGATTAATAGTAGAAGGAAGATTAAAGAAAAACAAACCAACATACTTGGCGTTTATAGACCTAGAAAAGGCATTCGATAACGTAGCCTGGAATAAAATGTTCAGCATTTAAAAAAAATTAGGGTTCAAATACAGAGATAGAAGAACAATTGCTAACATGTACAGGAACCAAACACCAACAGTAATAATGAAAGAACATAAGAAAGAAGCCATAATAAGAAAGGGAGTCCGACAAGGATGTTCCCTATCCCCGTTACTTTTTAATCTTTTAATGGAACTAGCAGTTAATGATGTTAAAGAACCATTTAGATTCGGAGTAATAGTACAAGGTGAAAAGATAAAGATGCTACGATTTGCTGATGATATAGTAATTCTAGCCAAGAGTAAAAAGGATTTAGAAGAAACAATGAATGGCATAGATGAAGTCCTACGCAAAAACTATCGCATGAAAATAAACAAATAGAAAACAAAAGTAATGAAATGTATTAGAAATAACAAAGATGGACAAATGAATGTGAAAATAGGAGGAGAAAAGATTATGGAGGTAGAAAAATTTTGTTATTTGGGAATTAGAATTACTAAAGATGGACGAAGCAGGAGCGATATAAAATGCCGAATAGCACAAGCGAAACGAGCCTTCAGTCAGAAATATAATTTGTTAACACCAAAAATTAATTTAAATGTCTGGAAAAAATTTTTGAAAGTATATGTTTGGAGTGTCGCTTTATATGGAAGTAAAGCTTGGACGATCGGAGTATATGAGAAGAAAAGATTAGAAGCTTTTGAAATGCGGTGCTATAGGAGAATGTTAAAAATCAGATGGGCGGATAAAGTGACAAATGAAGAGGTATTGCGGCAAATAGATGAAGAAAGAAGCATTTGGAAAAATATAGTTAAAAGAAGAGACAGACTTATAGGCCACATACTAAGGCATCCTGGAATAGTCGCTTTAATATTGGAAGGACAGGTAGAAGGAAAAAATTGTGTAGGCAGGCCACGTTTGGAATGTGTAAAACAAATTGTTAGGGATGTAGGATGTAGGGGGTATACTGAATTGAAACGACTAGCACTAGATAGGGAATCTTGGAGAGCTGCATCAAACCAGTCAAATAACTGAAGACAAAAAAAAAAACATATATTGAAATTATTTGTTATATCCCCGGTTTAACTCTATTGTTGCTCCAGCAGCAAAGCTATAAAGGGAAAATATAATGATAGGTCCAAAGGTACAACGATTATATATATAGCAGAGTGGCGCAGTGGAAGCGTGCTGGGCCAATAACCCAAAGGTCCGTGGATCGAAACCATGCTCTGCTATTCAATAATTTTTTTTTAAAGTTATAAATATTTTTTGTTTATTTTGTATACTGATATTTATAATAATTGTACTATTTTTTAGATCATGGTTCGATAGTTTAAGCTATGTATTTGGATGTCGAGTGAAATACATTTTTGAAAAAATAATAAGAGGCTAGGAAATATTGATTGGGTACTCTATTTCATGGGTCTTATTTTTAGCTACAAAAAATATAACATATAATTAACATTTTGAAAAAAAAAATTATCAACATCTTTTTTAAGTTTAATAAATTCCTTATCGATAAACATTTCATCTATTAACAACTTCTTTACACGGTGACTTGAATTTTTTTTTTTGAAAAAGGTATTGTTTGAATTATATCAATTTTGTACGCGAAGGTTAAGGGGGAGATACTCTGATCGAACTATAGATTTGAAATTATTTGTTATATCCCGGGTTTAACTCTCTATTGCTGCTCCAGCAGCAAAGCTATAAAGGGAAAATATAATGATACGTCCAAAGTTTGTGTTTCGGGGATCTTGCAAATGTCGTCGTTTCAAGTCTTCCCTTGTAGCTTCCGTTTCATGTCCAAAAAATACACAGAAGTTACAGAAATTTCTCGAAGATGTGTGTACGTACGTATGTTGACCTGTATTTTAATATCTTCCTATCAGTACATTATAAATTCTTCAAAAATGGCTCAGAAAATTTCATGGAAAATCAGAATTCAATCAGAAAAATGAGGCATTGGTGGCATTAAACTTTAGAGAAGATTAAAAATGAGAGGCGGAAAGAAATCATTTTTAATTTTTAACTTTTTATATAGTGGTCGTAAAAAAACTGAGCTTTAGTACGATGAAAGTATACATATGTTAACTTATATAAAATTCCAAAGTTTTAAGTAAACAGGATTTAGGGGGATGGGACATTCAAAATTATTTTTAAACATTTTCTGTCTTGCATCTCGAAAACCCGGTGACCAAAACAGTTGAAATATTTTTCTACATATATAGTTCAAGCGATGATTTTTACATGATTTGGCCTGATTTTTACCCCGTCAGACTAGGGGGTATCCACAGTACGCATATTTTTTTTTTTTTTAAATAACATTCATCAAATAGAGCCAACTTAGTGGAGTAAATAATTACTCCAATAAATTTAATTTTAAGCCCCCTCCAAAAAGAAGGTTGATTAGGATCCAAACATAAAATATAATTTTTTTAACTTTTAAGGTAAAAACTTATGCTAAACATCGATAAACGCTATAGTTAACATCGCTCCACTATTAATTAAAAAATCATGCACGTTGAATGATAGATTGAAAATAATTAAGTATAGAGATTACCTCTAAGTATTTTGAGAAGTACTTTTTTATATATTCAAATTGTTAATAAATTGACAACAGAATTACAAAATTAAGTTAACAGGTGAAGAACTGGTATATTCGTATCGATATGGTTTATCAATTTTTAAAGCATATTTAATATGAAAATTAAAATTCCACTTATGATCTTGTTATGTCATCTTATTTTCCATTAAAATAATTGTTTTAAAAAAATCGTACCGAGTATTTGTGTTGGAGTTATTTCTTAAGATTTATAGTATGTATATATTTTATATTGTATATTATTATGTTATATATTTTATATGTCGATTATCTGCACTGACAAAAGCCGAGGTATATTTTATTATTATTTAGTAAAAATTATTTTTAATAAAGATGTAAATATATATTATATAAATGAGTACTTAATAAATTTATAACTGATGGTCAGCAACAGAAAAGATAAAGATGGTCGAATAAGGGTAGGAGAAAAATTAAAATTATTACAAAACATTTTTGACTAAAGTAACAAGAAGCAGAGTGGCGCAGTGGAAGCGTGCTGGGCCCATAACCCAGAGGTCCGTGGATCGAAACCACGCTCTGCTAGATGCGTTTTTTTACACCTGAAAAAATACCTTAAACTTATGTAAAAGAAAATTATATTTTTTTATTTATTTAATTTCTTTTTTTTTACGATGGAACTTTATTTTAACACAAACAATTTTGTAAGAATTTCCATTCGGTGTATAAATAGTATACAATATTTAAAAAATTACATCGTTAATGAACAAATTTTTCATTATTTAAATTTATTGATTTTGCTAACATATGATTACTTCCATCCGTAAGGAAATCAAATCTGTATTAACTCGTATTTCATTTTTCTATTGTTTAATTTGAAAACTTTATTCTCGGATAGCAGGTATTTGAAATTATTCATTTATGGAAAAATGGGTGAAAACGCTGCAGAAAATCATATGATAATATATTTTCTAATAGACTAAACAAAAAAAAATTCTAAATGTAAAAACACAGAAAACTGGTTAAGAATTTTTACGTGTATTTTAATATAATTTTCTTTAAGAAAAAATCAATTTAAAATACTTAAAAAAAAATAACTACTTTTGACACTAAAAAAAATACATAACTCCAGTATATAAAGTTTTAAAGTTTTAAAAAGTAGTAACTGATAGTATTAATTTCAATAACTACTTATGTTTTTATGTATATTTAAGAGTGATTTTTTTTTTAATTTGATTATCCAGTGTTTCTACTAAAGTTCTTACAAAAAAGGAAATATTTATATTTAAATTTTGTAATGGAATCCATTAATGCTTTTGTTAATAATAGTTATTTAAATGTTTAAAATTAAAATGTATTAATACAGTGTTAATAAAATATGGGAACTCTTAAATATTGTCAATTGTTTAATATAAAAATATGAAATTTAACAAATATTTCTATCTCGAAAGCATCTATTTTTCCGGTATCAGAGAACTTCACTCCCCCTCCCCAATCGCATGGGGAGAAATTCAAAATTTTTAAATGGAAAGGGTAGGATTGTGACACATTATTTTAAAGGATATTAAAAAAAAAAAGATTTTGATGTAAAAAAATTTCGGGCTTCGATAACCTTAGCCAAATAATGGCGGCTATTTAATATTTTTAATAGTTATTTTCAAAAATAGCCCTTTTACTCGGGATATTCTTGGCACAGAGTGCCATATAATGGTCTCATACCAGAAAATAGATTGCTGAACATTATTAAAATTTGTATAAAGTTTAATATTTTACCCTTCCCCAACTAGTTAAGTTACAAAACGATAATACTTTATTTATTTATTTTTTTGTTTGTTTTCTGTCAGTAGTTGTTTTGACTGGCTTGATACCTCGCTTCATCTCTTTCTATACTTACACTGTTAATTGCCCTGAGGCAAGTTCCTTGCTCTGTGCCAGTTTTCATTCTTCTCTACGTCCAGCTAAAATTTGAGTTCCTGATAGTTCTTATTTTCTTTTATAGTTCTGACTCTTTTCCGGCCTCTCTTTTTTACATTTTCTGCAGATCTAGCCTTCTTTTCTTGATACGGGCCGGTCAATCAGCTGATTGTTCTATTCCTATCTAACTTTCTGTTCTGTTTTTAATCTCGTCATGGTTACTAAATTCTACTTCCTCAGTAATTTATTTTATAAGTCCCAATCTTCGTTTTCTTCTACAACCTTTACCTATTACGTATTCCTTTCTTACCAAATGGCCTAAAGCTTGGTGCCATAGTATGTAACCACTGACTTAATTGCTGCCTTTACAAGATTCAGTTTCAATTTCTCTTTCCTAGTGTACGTTTTAAGACCTCTTCATTTCGTATTTTAAGGACCTAACTCATTTTCAAAATTCTGTTGAAACAGAATATTTCAAAGGCTAGAATTTCCTTTCTGCTATTTTCTTTATTTATGTTTCACATTGATTAACCGCTACTTTCCAGACTAATACTTTTAAAAATTTATTTTTAATTTTTAGATCTATAAATAATATTTGAAGACGCGTTTTGAGTATACTCCATTTTTAAAACTCACTGTATTCTTTACTTAATAGGGAGTACAGCGAGTTTTAAAAATGGAGTACATCCAAAACGCGTCAACATGTGATTTGATTATGACGAAGCTAAGAAAGGTAGATAATTGTACGCAATATAAAAATTATGATGTTCTTTTAGCAGAAAAATAAATATATTTAAAAAATAATATTTACTGAAACTTAAAATATTCTGTTGTGTCTCTATCTTACTTTATCTTTTGTACTTTTTTTTATTTTTATTTGTAAAATTTTAATATTTTTCCAAAAGAAAAAAGTAATCTTGTATTGATTTGTTAAATCGGTTGAGAAAATTATCAGAATTCATGCTTTTAGTGACTTCAAGTGTCATAAAAACATCTAAAATGGCGGCGTTTTGGGATTTTATACTATTATTCCAAAGTAAATAGTTGTAAATAGTTTTTGTTTTTTAAAACCTAATTACAAAAATTATTAGTTTTTAAAAATAACTATTCAGTACTTTACCCTATAATATAGTGTGATAAAGATTGGAAAATATTTTCATCCTGATAACGCCTGATAAATATTGGAAAATATATTACAAAAACTTTTGTGAGAATAGAATAAAATAGTAAATAATTATTTTTTAACAAAATGGAACCGATATTAAAACCATGTAATGTGATGCACGTATATAGAATTGTAAGATTCCCATTGTACCTACCGATGATACTTGCTGTATACATATATATATATATATATATATATATATATATATATATATATTTATAAAATGTAAATTGGGTCTGAAAGGTTTAAGATGAGGTATCTCGATTTTATTAACGATGATACATATCTTGTACAGAAACTCGCATGTCCTGCCCTACAGAAGATCACGTAACATCATCTAACGTGACGCGTGCGTATAGAATATCAAGACTACAACTGTTCCTACCGACCCGCAAGACGGTGAAAAATGTTTTCGTCAATTTTCAGACCGATATTTTGTGTCTAAAAGGTTTTTTCAAAATCATGGTACCACCGCAAAAAGCAACTGCGTCGATTGAAACAAGATTTATTTAAATCGGATTAACAGGAAAAAAGTTGTGTGCGAACAAACGTTAAAAAACATACGGGTCGAACACATAACTTTCTTTCAAGTCCGGTAAAAACAGAAAACTATGTAAAAACCAAAATTTTAAGATTAGTGGATTTAATGAAAAGTTTAAAAAAGTTTGTAACATTATATCATGAAATGTTTTTCTGATGTTACGATTATTTTTGAGTAAAAAATAGAGTAAAATTTTCAAGTCCCCAGCAAATTTTGAAATACTACTGCATTGTATTTCGCAATACTATCTTTAGTACTAATGAACCAGGGTACCTACTTCGGAAGCTTTATTTTTTTACAGACTGGCAATATTTTTTCCTAACAGTGAGAATTTTTTAAAATTAAAAATAAACAAACTTAATGTGAAGATTATAGCAATTATTTATTTTAGACTGTATAAAATCGATGACGTAAACATTTTATGATCAGCATGACAAATCTATTTATTTATTTTTTGTATTACTGTTATTATTATAATATTTCATTAAAGAATATGAAAAAAAAATCATTATAAAATTAGCCCAGGTTATTCACAATCTACCGCTCTATTATGTAGTTTTTTTTTAACGAATTTCCTTGTAAACATCAACATTTCTATTTCTTTTTAACTTTAAAAATAAGTAAAAAGAAACTTTTATGTCAGTCTGTATTCCAATATAAGAAATAAACGAATCTTTCGTTTTAAGTCAAGGATAAAGTAATTATATACTATTTAAATTCTTTACAAAAACAAATTTGTTATTGCAACTCCACCTTCAAATATTTTGAACTACTCATTAATATATATTTATATATATATATTTTTTAGTACTATAAACTAAATTTAAAAAAAATAATATATATGTAAATAATTATTTGATATTACTGGACAAAAACCGGTTTTTAACCGTGATACATTTTATAAAGGAAAAAACATATAAAAGAAATTATTAATATCTTAAAAATATTTACAAATGACCTTTCCAGATGAGAATCATGTTGAATAGCGTAAGATTACAAGAATTATTTTGTTTGACCCATTACTAATGAATGTCTCCATTTTCGCGCGCACGTAGTGTAAAAAATATAAATATATAAAAAGTGTTATATAAATGATAAAATTTGCCATTATTCTACTGGATATTGACTAATGTAAAATGACTGATTTGAAGATCCCACGTCCAAGCGTACGACAATCTAGGCTTACTGTTGTAAATTAAAAAAATAATAAATAATAGTACGAGTTTTGAAATATAATGTAACTTTCTTTGTAGCGTCCTTTAAAATGAGAATTCTTTGATGGTGACTGGTCAAATAGAAATGTATATGTATAGAATGTTGTATAAAATGCACCGTATCTGAACTGAATTTACGATTTAAATATGCAATTTTAATTATTAGAGAGTGATTAGAGCTGTGATAGTAACATATTTTATTATTAGTAAACCGACTAAGAAACTTATCGTAAGAATTTGTAAAATTTATTTTTATATTAAATTATACAGATGTTAGCCCAATAAAATTACATTTGTAATGAAACTTTTAGCGTATAAGTTTTTAACAGGACCGTGATTAAAATTTGGTACATTCTGTATAAAAGACAAGTTGTTTTGACCACTCCGCTAACCTGCCATGCAATAGAAATCGGCAATTTGTAAATTACAAGAAATTATAAACGCTGCGTAGAAAATACATTTGTTTTTTTTCCTATAAATATTTATTTACAATGTTACTGCTATATAATATGTTAATGCCGTTTACCCCCGTATTTCAAATACGCGTTCATTAGTAAAACACCGCGATCGGTGTTGAAAAGGTTAATTTCACCTTATTAGAAAAATTATAGAAAAAAGGAAGAATACACGAGCACTCGCGTACTTTAAAACCGATCCTGTAACACTAATCCCCATTTACATAAGTTATTGTTTGCAAATAATGGTATTTAATAAAGAACGGTATTTGGACAAAAAAATCTTTATAAGACCGCAATCGATATTTTTAAACCGATCTAGAAAATTCACGGAGAAAATATTTTACGGGTTTGGCGTGGTAGCGATTACAGTTGTGCGAAGGGGGGGGGGGGGTATTGGCTCCCTTATTTATTTTTAACTTGAAAGAAGAATTGATGACAGCAGTGTTAATTTTTTTCTTAATATTATTATAAATGGCATATATATATATATATATATATATATACATATACATATATACATATATATACATATTATTTCATCAAACGGTTTCTAATCTCAGCTGTACATCACATCCTTCAAATATAATATGACATGCATATTACGTTATTCTAATGATAAACTAACTGTTTATACAATAAACATTGTGCCTCAGACGGAAAAGATTGCGCACATCGAATAAAAACGAATTTTTAATTATATCCTGTCTGCCGATAAAATGATAACAGTTTTACACACACGCGTATGTTCACTCGTAATTGTGTCCATGAATATACGAGTACCTAGATGCTAACTGCTTGAATCTGCATTTAACGTACTATCTTCGACGATCTGTTTCAGATTATGTTATTTGTAAATAAGGTAATTGTACGAAAATGTTATACTACTGTCCTTAAAGAGGATTTTATCCATAGGTCCTGTATAAATTACAAAATACCTTCCAAAGGATATGAGAATAATTGTACGTAATTAGGTGAAAAAATAATTATAAACCGAGATAAGGGTAGATGTTTCTAAATAAAACGAAATATTTTGGGATGGATATGTGTGTCATTGTGTATGTAGATGTATTAGTAAATGAGTGAAGCGATATTTTAAGATAAAAATGTAAAAGTACGGTCTAATCATCTCAAGTATTTAATCTGTAAGCAAATAATTGTTACATATATTCGGTTATTCGGATATTCGGTTCGATTCCCATTTTACGGTTCGGATTTTTTCATTACCGACCTCCAGGATTATCTGGCCGAATGATTACGATTAACTAAATATTTTATTACAATCGGTACTAGCGATTATTAGCAGTACCTTATAAGTTATATAGATGGTATTAAGAGCATGCGGGGGCGTGTGTACTACTCCACGAATAAATTAAGAAAACTGCCCCAACATTTTTTTAAACGGATCTAAGTAAACCGCAGGAAAATCTAGATCAGCGAAGCTTCTAAATATTACAATAAAATAAGAAAAATACAGCGATTAAACATCTCATAACTACTGTAAAATAATAAATAGCGGTTAATAGAGCTCTCAAAAAGATGAAGAAATATAGAGCACAAATTCTTGAAGGTTTACCGATTTACTTTCCTGACTCAATTTCGGAATACCTCTATAGTTTACTTAAATAAACCGTAGCAAAGCTGTGCCGATAGATTGGAAGAAAGCTCGGATCGGTTCTGTACATAAATGGCCGCGGGGGGGGGGGGGCGACCAGTGGCGTCACAAGGCGAGTGTCTTCTCCTACGGGATTGGGATTTACATAAAAAGGGAAGTAAAATTGATTGTAAGAACAGCGGTATTAGTATTACATTATCAGTCGGTAGACTACGGACTGATGCCGAAAGGTAGGTCGGAAAAGAAAGTTGTTCATTCGGAAGAGCAGAGTGATTTCAAAACTGAGAGATCCTGTGTCAATAATTTATTACAAGTATTTTTTAAACGGTGGATGGAGAATGAACCGAATGTCTATGCATAAAAATCTATGAAGTATCATAAAAAAACTATACACTTATCGTTTTTTTTTTGTATAACGAAGACCTACTTGGTAATAAGCTACAAGTTCTCAGAAATTCCGATAAATCTATTACTAATAAACGTTAAAGGCTGAAACAAAAAAAAAACTACTAAATTAAAATGAGTATGTGTAAACACTGCGAGTCATGTAAAGTTGACAGATAATCGTCAAGAAATTTTAAACTACGAGTAGATAAAGATTTCCGCCGAAGTTTATTTCTAAATTTAATGTTTATCTGCGGGAAGTTTTGAAGACTGGGTAACATGAAAAATTCTGAGCTCAGACTTTGTATAGACAATGCTTTTTACTGACGATCGAGTTCTGAAATCAGAAACCTGTGATACGATATGGCGTACACGAAATAAGCCTTAGAGTACCGATTTAAGAACTATTACTATCAATTTGTATTGACAAAACGCACGGATGTGGAAATACGAATTCGGTTGTTAGTACAAGGGAACATAACTCTTATAAATAGTCGCTCATATTTTGCTATCGTCATCACAATAATATTAGACGGAAGATCGGATCGAGGTAGGCTTTAATAAGAAAGCCTGTGCCGATGTTGTGGAGTACAGCGGTGAAAGACGACTTCAAAAAGACAGTACAAGGCATTGTCGGATAGTTGATAAGATATATGAAGCCGAGATATATATGTTAAAAGATGATATCTATTAACAGGCTAGGGTCGTGGAAATGAATTTGTGGCAACGGAGTTGAAACCAATGAGGTCGGGTAGAATACTTAACAAGGATATACAAAATAGGATAAACATTAAGGGCATGAAAACCGAGTTATTGAAGGAAAATGACTTGAATGGTATGGACATCCAATTAGTACAATATATTATATACGAGTAATATATTACAATATTAAAGTAGTATGATTGTTCTATATGTTTGGTTCACAACACACACACACACACACACACACACACACACACACACACACACACACACACACACACACACATATATATATATATATATGTATATGAAAAAAAAAACAATTGGGATAACCAATCCTTGAAAATTAGCTGTTATTATGAACATGGTTTTCTGACAAAATTTATAATTTCGTAACATGGTACCGTATAAGACACTGGAGGGAGTAAAAAGTTTAACACGACCAACACCTCAGCCACAATATTCGGCTTTACGGAATCCCCTGACGACAGGTTCACTGACAGTGTTATCTCTATCATATCGCACAAATATCTCGTGACGGAGTGGTAACGTCTAAGTCTTTCATCCGAAGGTCCCGGGTTTGAATCCCGGTCAGGTATTGCATTTTACCGCACGCTACAAAATTTATCATCCACCGTAACTATAATAGGGCGTAAGCCTGTTATTACTGTATTTATAAATAAATAAATATATACGAGTATCAAGGACGAAGTAACTCCACATCCTTAGCGTGGATGCATTGAAAGCCTTGCCAAAATCGACCGTATACTCTGAAGAAAAAGGATTCAAAAGTGGGAGATGAAGAAACGAGAAGGGATACTACGCGTGCAGAAGAACGCCGCTGCAAAACAGCCGACCCATCCGAAACGGGAACAACATACTACCGATCAACATCTTGCATTGTCCAGCTTAATTAAATGCTGTAACTAACCGCTTTTCCTCACAACTAAATAGGCTCAAATTTCTAAAAGAAAAACCATCACTGATTCGGAAATAACTGGCCTAACTAAAAGCCGATTAGTCAGAATCCCACTAGTGGATATAATAATAACCAATAGTAATTGATTAAGATCGCCATTAATATTATAATTATATGTATGCCATATGTAACCATATAGTATGCACCTGTAACCGTATGTATCGCCACTAGTATTTTAACTATATAGATCGTTAGAAAATTTAACAAGAAATAAGAAAACGCTCATTTCCTATAGGAGGGTGAGTGGTGATTCCCGTTCTCTTAAATACAAGAGAGGTATAAATAATTTTTAGAGGTTTTTGAAAGGTGAGTGTAACAGTAATGGAAATATTGTATCTACATCCTATGGATGTACGCAGTAAATAGGTTGAGGTTCAAATAATAACTATTCTAATAAGTGTACTAAATTGAAATCTCATAATATGAAAAAAGCTTTTCTATAAGGAGATAAGAGAAGCCAGAAAGTTGATAAACTGGATTATGCAAATTGCGAACAAAGAAACACTAATAAGAACTAGTCGGAAGAAGAGAACCTGATCGTCCTAATTAAATGAAGAGGAGACGAATTTAAATTAGATATAGAAAAAGAAGATGAAGATATAATAGTACCGTACTGAATTTGTATATGATTTATATAAAATATAATTGTATAAATCAAATACCAAAAATATATAAATCAAATCAATAAATAAAATCGTATACCAAATTGTATATGATATATATAGTTAAACATGTTCAGATGAAAGTCATTTTATAGGTTTATTCTCTACAAATTTTATTTTTTCTGATTCATCTGTGTATTTATTAGAAGTCTTACATATTATTTCAGCCGTAAAACATGATATGAGTATGGTTCGCTCATAACTCGCAAATACATGAAGAGATATTTCCAAATGAAAGAAATACGACATAAAAATACATTTTATTTTCTACAAAAATGAAGATTGTCGCGGTCTTTCTTTGATCCTTACTGCGTTCCTTAAAAACACTGTAAGTGTTAAAGCTTAAAAACACTTTAATTGCGGAAAGAAGTGAAAATCTGGTTAGTATGAAGGCTGTGGAATAAGTTCAGATTTAAACTTCATAGGAGCATCGGCAGTTGAGAGCGATGTACGTGGTCGAGCATTATCATGTTAAAAAATTATCGATTCCGTGGATTGTCGAATACGACACACACAACTCCTGAGGTGTTTTTAAGATCGTTATGTATCGCACAGAATTTACCGTCGACTCGGCTTCCAGATAGGTGCATGCATGTGACTGGAATCCCAGAATACTGTCAAGAGAATTTTTTTTTTCTAGAATTGTGTTTTGAATTTATTTGTTTGGCGAATCATAGTCCCGGTATTCCATGTTCTGCCTTATTCTTCTGCATCGTAATGATTTATCCAAGTTTCATCTACCGTCACAATATTGGATGGAAGAGTGGGTCAACGAGTTTTCAAATGTAGTAGCAGGGGAATGAAACTACAAGATGACAGAGCACCTGTCGCTTTGTGCAGCGTTTTGTTCTCCTGTTATTTTCCAGTGTGCATTACATTTCAGCCGCCCTTGTATTTAACGACGGCATACGGTTAAATAGATAGAAGAAATTTAAGAATTCGTTATCCGATGGACGTAAGTTAAAAATATTTCGAAACGTCCGCAAATTATTTTAATTTTTATAAATTATAATATCTTATTACGTAAAGTGGTCTGCTTGTTAATAGAATCTCGTTCGTTAAATAATAATTAATTGCTAGCATAGAGACGTTGCGTACACGTAATCGTTCTTAATGAATGCTATTGAACTATAATTAATCTGTTTACGTGAGTTCTAAAGCTTCATCCCATACCAAAACTCTGTGCTGTAGAACTGATCGGATGATTTATGCTAAGAACATTAATTTAATACAACCAAATCCTTAATCTTATTAATTTTTGTAGACTTATACTACTAAACAAAGATAATCGATTAGATAATTCCATTATGTATAGGTCAGATATAATTCCTAAATGCTTCTTGGGTTTATTTTGCACAATATTAGGTATCGACAAAACAAGTTGTCACGGTCACTTTTTTTAATTAAAATTTTTAAATTTGGTGGTTGGCTTTTAAATCAGGCGAGAAATTTTATAATTTGATATTTTTTAAATTATTGTCAGTGTATCCGGCCATTTATTTCCGACGAATTGAAAACATCATCAATGAACAGGAATATATCGGCCATTTATTATATTAGGTTGCAACTAATTACTAGAATCTTTATTAAACATTTCGTATTTAAAAAATTTAAACCTGTATTATAATTCATTATTCTTCTCTCGTTAACGATAAGATTTAGAAATGTAATTTTTACAAATATGGATATTTTATTTAATCCGATGAATAGAAAACACTTAACAATATTTATGGATTATTATAATTTATAATCATATTAATTAATTTTTAATTAATTTATTTGTTTTATGTTCTATTTGTTTTCGTGAAATTCTTTTTAACAATCGGATATTACATAATTGTTAATCTATTTAGACTTACTATTTCGATATTTCTTCTTTGTTATTTAATGCCGATTTGGTCAATGCTTTAATGATCATAATTGTTTAAAACAGACGATAATTAACCACAATAATCCGATGGAATTAGAAAAATAAAATGGAGAATTTTATTGTGAAATTTTATTCGTTTAGTAATTTATTAATTAAATTTTAATCGAATAGAAAATATTCTTCACAGATTTCATTTTCATATTCTAAAATAAAATTATTAAAATCTGGGCATATAAACTCATTCTGTTTATGAATACTTATTTAATTTCCTTTATTTTTACTTTCTCAGTTACAGCCCTATCGGTGCTACAGCAATTAGGTTATAAAAAGGAAATTATAGCGATCAGCCTGAATTTAAGATATCGGTGTTTTTACAAATATCGATGTATCAAGACCTCCCTCATTTAGAAAATATAAAAGGTTGCAGAAATCTGGAGATGGTGTATGTACGTTTGTTGGCTTGTATTTTGATTAGTATCTCCGGACTGGATCAACATATATTCTTGAAAACTGCTCAACACTTTCTTTCGGGTGTTCAAAAAAGAACTCCGGGTTTCAAAAAAGAATATAATTTCTATTTGGCAGCACTCAGTACCAGTTTATGCATAATCTTAAAGCGACAACAATTAAGCTTTAGTTTACAAATTCCGTCGATAGCGGCTGCATTAGACTGTTGAACAGGTAAAGCTGTTATCAGCCCGGATTCCAGTACCATAGCGTCACCACAGAGAAATCACTGTGAGTGATCTGGTTTGCAGAACAAGATCAGCGATTGTCGTACAAAGAAATTATACGTGAGTCTATCCTAGAAATTCTCCTAGTAAAAAAAGCATGCGTAAGTGGTGGGACAGCTTTTGGAAACCGGAAACATTTTGAAAGGGCCTTTAAACAAGTGCCAAAAACACACAAAGAATTCGATTCTCTTTTCAACGAAGTCCAAAAAGTTCAGTTCGTTTGGTTAGTCGTCGACGAAACGTTCCTAAAAGCACTATCCAAGATAGCTCGTAAGCGATTGAAACTTCATGCTTATAGACTGCAGCTCTCCATGAACTGAAACCTAACAATATGCCACAAAGAGTTCATTTCTCAACGACTACGTTAAACTTTATTTCTGCTGACGAAAACTACCTAAACCGTATATTATTTCCTGATGACGCCCACTGTCGCATGCAGGAATGGTTCTCTGCAAACACAAAGTTAGACCGGGGATGTCACAAAAGACGACACTACTATTATGGGTCGAGAAGCTCCATCAAGTAGCAGGATGTGCTACACGGTGCATTATGCAGCAGCGGAGGAAGAGAAAAAAGCGCTGGCATCGATATTGCTGGGAATCAGGGCGGTGTTGAGACGAGCTGCAGGATATGACGATGATCATACCTGAGGGAAAACTCGGAATGGCAGTAGAGAGAATGATAGCTTATGTAGGCAGAGGCCGGGAGAATCGTGTAGGTATTTTCACTTCCCCCTCATTTGCAGAGGCTCAAGCAGATAGGAAGCAGGGGTTTGAAAGATCCACACCGGGGGTAGAAGAGAGTAGAACTATCGTGATGAAAGCGGCCGGCAGATCATATGCAGACCTATTCACAAAAATGAGAGTTTGTAACGAAAGAAGAGGCGGAAAATGTCCTCTCACTTTGGCGAGGACCAAGAGAAAACTCTCTATCAGAGTTAAGGGCGTACAGAAGGCAGAGGAGCTGAGGAACAAGGCTGCCGCATATATAGATTATATATATGCGGATTAATATAGATTATATATATATAATCTATATATATATATATATATATATATATATATATATATATATATATATATATATGTAGACTATAGATTGAGAGAGAGTACGAGAACAATTTTCCATATTATTACGATGTATAGTACTCTCGATGAGAATGAAGATGATCTCCGCTCTGAATTATAAGATAACTGCAGTAAAGCCCTGTGTTGAAGTAAAGTGAAGGACCGATGAGCGAGGGGATGAAGGACAGCCTCCTGCGGAGCCATCGTTCGTCCGTGCTTGCGCAGAAGGACGGTGGTCATGCACGAGGACTCTAGATCCCACTAGCTGGAAGGCACATCCTGGGTCTGAGCAGTGTTTAATTGTGGATCCGGAGTAGGGGAGGGGGAGTTGGCAAGGTGGTTAGGTTTAATCGGCAGGGCGCAGGTATACATACACACATATTAACATCTTGCGGAACCTGTAGCTAGTCCGACACGTTATCAGTAACTGGGATTCCCCACCTCATCATTAACAAAATAAATAAATAAATAAATAAAGCCCCTAAAAATAAGAGGGTTGAGTGGGTCCTATACTTAAAATATCAATTTTTTTAATTTTAATTCTCAAAATTGAAAATTCAGCTGTATTTAATGTTAATTTATATATACACGCTTGGGGACTTTTTTTTTACATTTTCCCATTAGACCCGATTTTAGTTTCCGAAATTTTTTGAAACTTTTGTACTTTATCTCGTTTTATTTTATCGCTGTTTTGCGTGTGACTGTTTTGCGTGTGAGTTAGCTGACGAGCAAGGGGATCAATCATAACCAAAGTTTCATTAAACTCCTTTTTTTTTTAGCTATTATACTCTAAATGCAGTATCATCTCTTGGTGATAAAATGGTCATTTGGTTGTGAAGTGGTTGGTGAAGTGAAACCGTATATATTTTATGAAGAATTTTTATGTTCCTTCTCATTATACATTTATGAATGCATAATATTAATGTTTTATGCATATATAACGTATTATATATATATAATTAATATTATTATTTATTATTTTATATTTATTTAGGTAAAAACATCATTTGATCAAGGAAGTCAAATCAGAACCGAAATGTTTTCTATTTGCCTGGTAAGCAAAAGATTGGCGAATAAATTCATGGTTGTCGACGAATTGAAAATTTATTACTTTTTATATTATAGATAACATGCAAATAAAGTAATATAGAAATTATTAAAATATCTACCCAAATATAATCAATAAAATAAGAATAATTAATGGAAATAATAATCATATATTTTTGATCCAAAGGCTCCGCTCCATAAGTGGATATAGACGTCAGCCGTCTCATTTCATTAAAGAGATGTTGGGTTACACCACGCATAAAAATAGTAATAACGATCAGATGGATAATGTAAATAGCTTTGGATCTAACAAGACTGAATCGGTAATTTTTTATTTATTTATTTCAGAAATAAATAAAAATCGGATTGATTACAAAGCTTTATTTGGACTGTAGGATTTCAACTCAGCCTTACGCTAAAGCGATCGGGTGGGAAACAAATATCCCTTATAATATTAAAATTGTTTTCATAGAATAATCTAGAAATATATTTTGTAATTATTTATTTTCATCATTACTGAATTGTTATACTTTTGTCATATATATCTGGATATAGTTTTGAAAAATATATTTATTTATGAGAAATTAATAATAAACCCACCGGGTTGGTCTAATGGCAAATTCGTCGTTAAATCAGCTGATTTCGAAGTCCGGTGTTCTTTGGTGGTTGGGTTTCAATTAACCACACGTCTCAGGAATGGTGGGCCTGAGATTTTTCAAGGCTACACATTCACCGGTACAGTTACATTAACTCACCGGATTGGTCTAGTGGTCAATCAGCATTCGCAAATCAGCTGATTTCGAAGTCGAGAGTTTCAGCATTCGAGTCCTAGTAAAGGCAGTTACTTTTATACGGATTTGAATACTAGAACGCGGATACCGGTATTCTTTGGTGGTTGGGTTTCAATTAACCACACATCTCAGAAATGGTCGACCTGAGACTGTACAAGACTACACTTCACTTCCACTCGTACATATCCTTTGAAGTAATACCTGACGGTGATTCCCGGAGGCAAAACAGGAAAAAGAAAGGAAGGTACAGTTACATTACACTGATAAGTCGCTAATGACTTTAATTGTTGATGCGACTATAAATATAAGTATTAAAAAAAAAATAATAATAATATTTTTTTTTGAAAACTTTGAGCAAAATAATAAATCGAGTAGATATTCTCGATCTCCGGAGAGTAAATCTTACTTCGCTTATTGAATCACTTTTCTTCAGTCGTTTTTTTATTTTTATCAAGACTTATTTCTATCATTTGAGTTTTTTAAGTTACTTTGTTCATACGGATAACTTTTCTATGGTCCCTACCCCTATCCATATTTTAAATAAAAATGAAAAACTAAAAAATTATAATTAAATAAACCTTAAAATAATAAATTCTGCTACAAAAACAGTTGCAGTAGAAATGAAATTAAAATATAAATATTTATTTTCAAGTTTATTTTATTTTCAATCGATGTGCAACTAATTTATCTACAATTAGACAGGAATTCTATCTTTTATTTATTTTGTTTTTAAGGTGAATCTAGGAAATAATATCACGCACGAGGTTAAAATCATCTCTTTTGTAATAATGTCTGATTCTTTTATGAGATAATGAAAACGAAATAATAATAAAAATGTCATTTCTTTTAATAAATATGAATAATTGAAGATAAAGATTTTACGTAACAAAAATTCATCATCGTCATTATTTAATTTATCTAATTATTCACATTTAAAACATCTATTTCTGTCTGGATGCAATAACTATTTGTTAAAAAGAACTATAATCTATGTCACGAGAAAGTACGACAAGGTTTATAGTAAGGTACATCTTTACAACTAACTATTGTTTCAACTTTTTTTTTTTTAGGTCGTTCATATTTGCAGAGACATCTACGGTCGGTCAATATAACACTCCATGTTATTCTAATCATCGCTTTTATTATATTAGCGCACATAATGTACGCATCTTTATCTATGCTAATCGGTAAAAGAAGTATATATTTTTTTGTTTGTGTTATTTCTTCTCTTTTCTTAACACGCTTTCTCTACATCTAATAATGTTAAAGATTACGCTTTTACGTTTGTATCTATTTGTTTATTCTTTACATCTAATAAAAATTTACATGCTTTCACATTCGTTCGTGTTTTAGTTTTTAAATCGGTAAGCATAAATTAAAATAAAAAAGCTGTTATTATGCCTTTTTGTGTTAAGTCCAGCGTCACAATTATGTATAAATTATGCAATCGAGGCTTTTTCTGTAAGTTATTGTAAATATAATTATTTTATGATAAAAAACTAAAGCGAATCACCATTCGTATTATTTTTGATATAGCAGTGACGAAGAGGATAGCGTTCGCTTTCCGTTTGTATTTTAATGTTACGTCTCTTCCCGGCCGCTTGTCCACCCGACCTCGATGGTGTCTCTCTGTTGGTTTCATCCGGTTCCTGTGTTGTCGATTTATAATCAAGACATATTTTAGCCCGGGTATCCAAAGATCTAACAAAACGAACGTGATACTGCTGCGTACGAGACCCGTAATCGATTAGCCTAGTCTGAAGTTATCTGTTCATATCTCTTTATAAATGTATATATACATATAAAAGACAAGAAAGATAGTATCGATTTTCAAGAAACATATACAAGAACTTAGTCGTAATTTAACCCCTGTTAAACTCCTAGTTGTATCTCAAATTAAAATATTAACAAGAGTTTGTCCATTCCCTTACAACGTTAAATTATTTTTATTTATTATGAAAGGGAGCAAGAATAAGTCCTCAATGCACATAAGCTATGGAAGCTTATTGCCATTCAAATAAACTAAACTAATGTTATGTCTATGACTTAAAATTTTCATAAATAAGTTAATATAGTCCACATCTTCCGAAAGACTGTTTCCAGATATAAAAGGTTTTTCGCTGAAGGCCTATTACTCAAGAAAGATGTGTTCTACTACCTCAAGAAATCGTGATAAAATCATTTTAAATATGATAATCCTCTTGATTAGAAATACATTATACATTTATCTACGCGACGTTTCTTGTCCGGGTATGAAGAACAGGATCTTTCTAAAGATACACCAACCAAGTCGATCAGGGTATTTGTAAGGGGAGTTACTTGATTTGTAAATTAGAATCTTTCCTATACTTTTTTTATAATTATGCCTAACAGTTCTAAATAAAAATAATTTCAATTGCTGCAATTAGACTTAAGAAAATAATTATGTTTCGTTATCAGAACTATTCATATGCCGCTAAATTATTCAAGGCCTTTATGTCACATTCACTTTGTACTTGTCTGTGATTTTTTTTCTCAGAATAGAAAAATATGCAACCTTTCATTTAGGGTAGTCATTTGCTAATGATCTTAAGCATGCTAATTTTTTTTTTTTTTTGGTGATTGTCTGTGGAGACCTCACCAAAACGCTTTAATATTAATCCTGTTTAATAATAGTAAAATAAAACTAATAAAATCACCTTATCCGCTTATCTACAGAGGCTTAAAGATTAATACAACTACGATCTCATCCGTAGACATATTTTGGCCTGATACGGTGCTTAATGGTTAAGCAGATTTATAAATATCAGACAAAATCTAAAAAAAATAATTATTTTGCGTAGGTCGCGTATAGATCAGGGCCAAAATTTAATATTTATAACCCATGAAGACCAATATTTTTTCTAAATTTTTAGTTATCCGTTTTTAAACTTTACATAAAAAATTCTAAAACAATTAAGCTAATTATTTCCTTGTTCTTAAATCGATCTAACTAGAAATTTCAGTACAGTAAACAACTCATACAGTACTACCACGGTATTGAATTCAAAATTTCAACGTCCAAGACTGTCGTTTCATGACTGTCCAAGAAATAAAAATTTTTGTAACGGTAGTAAAGACCCTCCTATTCTGTTTGAATTCAAAATTTAGAAATATTTGAGACAAATTTCAAGTTTTAGTGTTCAAATAGTTTTGAGATATTTATCAAAATATAGGCCTGGATACATTTGTTGTTGTAAACGTGTATGTATTACCCGAATTTTCTATAAATTTTTGTGTATTTCGGTTAGAGGGGGGTCATAAAAGCTAGAGATTTCAAAAATTTCCACACCCAAAACTTTGTCCGATACCACACTTTTCCCTATAGCTGCAGCTGTTGCAGCAGCTATGTAGCTATTATTGGAAAAAATTTCAAAAATGCTACAAAAATATAAAATAAAAACTTTTTGTAAATGCGCTTTAAACAGTTAATGAATGGTGGCCGGGCCTGATCGATTCTGTTGCGAAATTAATTCGTACTGTACTGTTATTCGTTTATTTCGATGAGATAAACACGGTATATAATTTAAATGCGGGTAACGAAATGTTGATGTTACCTGTCATCGTAAAAAAGTCGAAAGTTCCATAACTATCGTTTGAATATATGTGAGAATTATTGAACCTGACAGACGATTTTATTGTATATATTTTTATTTGATTTTTCGCTTATTTATCATTGGATATTTATAAAGTAATGATGTAATTGTTACTGTTCAAATTTCCGTGAATTTTTTTCAATAAAATTATTCGGAAATACTAAAATAAATATAAAAAAATCTTCATATTCCTACATTCCGGGGTGCCAAAACTCATTCTAGATTGCAGTTAATTAACATCCTCTGCATATTTTTTATTTTTTTATCAAAAATTTCGAGTTTCTTGGCTTTTCTGTACAGGTAAAATTGTTTTTCCAGGTCGACCCTTATTTTAAATAAAATTTTTTTAATTCAAACTTATTTTTTTAACCGACTTCAAAAAAGGAGTTATCAATTCAACAATTTTTTTGTAATGTTTGTTATACACTATCTCCGAAGTTAGTACACCGATTTTGATCATATTTTTTTTTTAATCAAAAGAGTATACTTTCGGAATGGTCCCATATAAATTTTATACCAAATCCGATGATACTCTTAGGAAAAAACAAAAAATATATTTTTAAAGATATGTTAAGCAATATCTCTGACGTTAGTAAACCGATTTTCATATTTTTTCTTTAATCGAAAGAGTATACTTTCGGATTGGTCCCATTTAAATTTTAACCATATCCGACGATAACCTTAGGGAAAAAACAAAAAAAAAGATTTTTTTAATGTATGTTACGCAATATCTTCAACGTTAGTAAACCAATTTTGATAATTTTTTTTTAATCGAAAGAGTATGTTTTCGGAATGGTCCCACATAAATTTTAACCAAATCCGATGATAATCTTAGGAAAAATACCAAAAAGACTGAACGGCTTGACACCTTTGGCCGCTGACCGCTCGCACAGTACTAAAGGAGGAAGTTTTATAAAATAACTTATTAAAAATAAAAACCGGCTTTAACAAATAATAGTACTAAAAAGTTATAAAGAATTATATTTTTATATATTAACTAAAGTAAAAGAATTTACAACAAGCAACTATTTTTGAAGTCGGTGCCAGCCAACACAAATTAAACATAAACTTACGTAAGTTAGTACTTCAACTGACCACTAGGCGCGGCTGAACGGAATTCCCACCTGTAAAATGGGATCTCGAGAGCATATAAGATAGTATTTCACGATCATACCTAATCTTGAGTTCACTAAGGCATATATACTTGGTAACAATATATGTACCTAAGCATCAATAAAGTATTCTTATATCATATTTTTGTATGTCGTATTTTATTGTATTATATTTTTGTAGATCTCATTTTATTAACTTTTATTACCAATTTTTCATTGTTTGAAGTAGGATTTGTATTATATACATCATGGGTTTTTTTAACTTGTGTTGGCTGGCACCGACTTCAAAAATAGTTTTTTGTTGTAAATACTTTTACTTTATTTAATAAATAAAAATATAATTATTTGTAACTTATTTTTTGTATTATTTTTTGAATTCGTTTTTTTTATAATTATTTTGTTAGACTTCCATTTGAATTTAAATTTTATTTGGATTACAAATATAATGTTACATTTGAAAACAAAAGTAAGATTACAGGAATAGATATTTTAAAAGAGTAAAAGATAAAAACGATCAGATATTGTAATATCATTCAACATTTATAAATACTAGACAATAAATTGATATTTTAAACCGCTATTGTACTTATTTCCTAATTTTAAGTATTAAAGCCAATTTTAAGATCCTTCAAAAGTAATCTTGATTCCTCTTCGTTATGACTACGATTCAATAATTACTTTTCATAAATTATGACGTCACAACAATGATGTAATGACTAAATTATTAGATTATATTTATATATTTTTTTAAATAATTTATTCATTTTTACTGGGAAAAAATTATAATCTTTTATAACGATATTTCATTTAAGATGAAATAATATTAAAATTTCGTATCATTTTAATATATTTTATTATTTTCCTTTTTTATCTGTAATTTCATAATAACAATATAATATTATATTAAATTGACAATTTAATCTAAGACACGAACTCGATTCCTGTTACGTTCTGCACTATATTATATAATCCGTATAATAAACGATTATAATAGGGGTATAGCAATGTGTATGATAAATTATTATGGAGGCTTACATATAATAACGCCTCCTTTTTTACTTATCTTTTAACTTATTTAACTCTAGAAATAAGCCCTCATTGAGAGTTTTACAACGATATATCATAAGTAGTATTTATTTTCATTGGTTCCAGAGTTATACCCAAATAGAATTTTAATTAATAAAATATTTGGATATTTGGGAAAGCACATAGGTTCGAATCAAAGTTCATTTCATCTATTTTTTTATAATTTAAATATATTGATTTATTAATAATTATTAACCTCTCGTTATAAAAACAATTACGATGAATAATAATTCAGTGATAGCAATAAAAAAAAAATATGAAAATAAAATCAGAAGTTATTAGTGAAATAAAATTTTATGTACTTTTAAAAATGTGTATATGTATTTTAATAGGTGTACAAGGAAGTCATGTGTTGTTTACATCAGATTTTTTAATAAAGATTTAGGGTAAATGTTTATACTAAATGATAAATGTAATTATATTTAACCATTTATATATAATTTATGGTGTCAAATTTGATGTAATCATCATTTGACACATCATCACTTTTTTCTTGTACTCCTTCAGTTTTTTTCTGTATGTGTTACTAATTCTCATGTTCGAACAGAAATCTCTAGATTGTATTATAGAAAATTGATTTCTGCTCTTTGTATCTTACTTTAAAATTTTTTTTTTTATAAATTCTGTCTTTCACATGGAAATTATAATGTTGTCGTCACGTGTTTGTTTTTTTAAACGAGTACATGTGTATCTAATAAAAAAAAAATTAAAGATATTTTCACTATTTCATAGATGACAAAGCAAAAATAACCTCAGGTTATAAATTTGAATGACATCTATATCACGTCCATTGTGTTTTAAATTTAACGGTACTGATATCGGAAAAAGTGATAACTTACTTTCTTTTCAATTTCAAAAAAAGAATATATATATATATATATATATTAGCAATTCCGTTGCGGCTTCGCCTACGCTATATCGATACTTCCGTTTTCCGTCGCGGTCAGGGGATATTTTCTTGTCTAGCCGCGCGGGGGGAGGCTCTGTCTCCTGGATTCCAAATGTTCATTAAACTCATGTTTGTAAGAATAATATTGATAAACAAAAATGGAAGCCTGTTTAATTTAGAAAATTTCAGTTTATTGTAATTTCTTCAGAGCATTAGTTTGGTCAGAACAGGACCAATTTGTTTGTACATTTCCCGTTGCAGCTTCGCTCACAAAATGCATAATCACAATTGCAAACATAAATTACCATCATAATGTTACCAAATCTTATAAAGATTGATTCAGTTACTGTAACATAAAACAGCAAAGATGTAAAAAATAATTTATTTTCTCACGTTTTAAAATATTAAAATTTAAAAAACCCGAAATTATTTTTGTATATTTATCTGAAAAGCATTTGTAAGCCCAAATTAAGTGATTATCTCATTTAGTATAATCGGAACTGGGGAAAATCTGCAATCATTGTTGGAAATTTTGTTACGTTACCTTTCTTCGTATTTTTCAAGGTCGATTTCGAAAAATTTAGAAATTGGTTTTTACATATTTACATGGAAATTACTCACACAAAAAATCAAGTTGATATCTTCATTTGTTACCGAGAAATTAAAAACAAACTATTAGATTTCATTTTTACTCCATTTTAACCCTTTAAACTCGGAATTTTGAAAAATCCTTTCTTGGTGTGAACTTACACCGTAAGAATATAAATACAAATTTTCATCAATTTATCGTAGCTAGTTTTTGCTGGGCGTTGATGAATCAGTCAGTCAGGACATGCTGTTTATAGGTGCATATATATATATATATATATATATTTATAATATTTTTGCATTAAGATACATTTATGCACCTACTTATTTACTGTACATTCACAATACACTTTGACAGGATTGAGTATGGCATGTACTGCACTGGTAAAACAAGTGTATGATAAGTACAGATTAAATATATAGGTTATAACATAAATATTTATTGTGCAAAACTTATATATCTTGTATTCTTTTTCGTTAATCTTTTATGACTACTATTTTATTTGGTTAATTATTATTATTATTATTTTTTTTTTGGTTAGAATAATTTTTTCTAAATACCAGTTGAAATAGCTATAAAATAATAACGGAGTTATATAAATATTGTAATTTTACACATTCATTTATCTGGATCTGTTTATAATTTTAAAAAAGAAACTGTTTAAACGGCCTTTTTTAATGCCTGTTTTTTTTTTGTAAAAAAAATTATTTATTTCGGTTTGTTTAATTTAATTTTATGTTTAATTTTTTTTTTGCCGCGGTGTTTAATTTACTTACAATCGATTCAAATTGAAATCCCTCAAAGAACTGTACATCTCTCTCTCTCACTCTCTCTCTCTCTCTCTATATATATATACATAAATATACAATAAACATAATTAAGTACATACAAAGATGAGTCCAAAGATTATTGATCAAAGTCCAAAGTTCAGAATGTAAAAAGCAAAAAAATACCGAAAAATAATCTTATCAATCACACAAAGAATAAATAATCAAACATAGAAACAGTGAAACGAATCAATGAAACAACAAAAGTAAGTGGCGACATTAAATGAAGAATTTTGAATTTTGACGATGCACAACACTCTAGGGTATCCGATTCACCTCAAATGTTTGAGAAATTACAGATGTAATACACGAGTCGCTTAGTTATTGTTAAGTTATCCAAATAATCATTAAAGTAACAGGAGTTGAATATAATATTTTATATTAAAAATCGAAATTAGTTATAGGCTAAATAAGAAAAATTATTTTATTAATCGAATGATACTTAGTAAGTTTTATCGGAACATAAAATATGAATTACCCGGTGCATCTCTTGATAATAGTTTTTATCAAATATCTAGAAAAAAAATATATCAAAATAAAAATAAGAATTTCGTGAGAAAATGTTTTTCAAATTTTATTTGATTTAATTCTTGTTTCCATAAAATTTTAAATTAAAAGACATTACAATATTTTGTGATTTACTGAAATAAACGTTTTATTTTATTTATCGAGGAATTTTTAAAAAGTTTTTTTTGTTACTCAGTTTTGCCCGAAGCAGAATATAATTCCCGATTATCATTCTAAATTAAAAAGAAAAATCCCATTTTTTAATTTTATTTTTGTCCATTAATGTTTTTTTTTTCAAAAATACCTTCTAAATATGTAATTTAAATAAAAAATTTCATTAAAAGGTGAGTGATTTATTAATCATAAATAATTATTATAGCAACAAAAATCTTTTCTGAAGGAGCATATATCTCTGCGAAAGTACTTATTTTAAGTTAAAAAAAAAAAAAATTAGCTTTAATAAGTTAATAAATTCCACTACTAGGAACAATCTTTTAAAATATTTGTTTAAGTAGGTACAAAAAAAATTAAGAGTAAATTTCTTACCTCGATCACTCGTATGTTGTAAATTATTCCACCTGAAAAATAAAAGAAAAAGGAAGGTCAATTAAAATTAATTTAAGGGAATATTGTACTTATAGCTTAATCTTTGAACCTTTATCCGTAAGATCATAGATTCAAATCCTGATCAGGCACGGTAATTTCATTCGTTAAAAACTTTATAATCCGTATTTAAACGCACAAGCTCAAAAAAAAAAACTAATGAATGAAATTAAAACATGTTAATGTATTCATTTAGAAGAGTTAACATTAAAAAATCATAACAACCATACTTTTTATATTAACAAAAAATTGCGTAATGCGTAAAATAGCTTCTTTGTGAAAGAAAGCCTGCTAAGAATACGTATGTTATCATGCAGGACAGTATGTATCATCTTATAGTTGTTGAAAAATATAATATTAGAATTATATTGTTTACATCATTTCCCTTCCCCTACAACCGCTGATTTAAGCATTATTATACTAATTACCGCTAGTTAATACTAATTTCGTAATTACTTAGCCCGGTTAAATGAGATAGTGGTTACGGTCCTCTCGGAAACTTTGATTGCGTGCATTAGAATGACATCCTGTAACTATAACTTTGTAACTCCGTTAACATTTTTAAGTGTTTATCTAAAATGATCAATTATTCAATATTTTCTCCACAGTATACGAAAGAATGTTGCTTACCGATATCTTAAAAAATTATAATTTGGTGTATAGTTTACCAATAAGTCGATTGATGAAACTTTTTTTTATTAAATATTCAGCTTTCTAATAGAAGATTAAAATTAAAATGTTTTTTCTTCAAAATTTTACTTTCTTTAAAATCAAGCTTGAAGTATTTAAATATATATATATATATATCAAAGACAAAAGTATCAAAAATTTATCTCTAGGTGTACAGAATTCAATAATGCTTCTTATCTTATGCTTGCTGTTATTATATAAAAGCGCTTTCGAGGGTTTTCCTCATCATTAGTTAATAAAATATAACATACCGTATTTAAAAGAAAAATATCAACATGGTGACTAAAATTTAGGTTATATTCAATATAGTGCAGATATGTTCATCATCAGTGATGATTGTACTGAAAGCATTTTACACATGTTACAGTTATAAGAAAGATTGTTAAAGATTGTTTAAAGCAATAAATTTAGCGGATAATCAAATACGTTCAATTTCTTGAACGTATAAAAAATTACATAAGCGGCATAATGAATAGTGTAAATAACAAAAATTAAGTTAAATTAAATTCTATTATGATTCGATCGACTAATTGATGAAAAACTATAAAATGTTCAGTAAAACACAAAATCAGCCGTAAAATACAGTAAAATACCGTAATACAGGATTACGGTACAGAACAGAAAAAATAAGAAAAAACAAATTTATAATAAAATCTTAAGGAAGCTACAAAATCCTGCGCGATAATCATTGAAGAATAAGAAATAATACATATATTTAAAAGGAACTATTCGGAGAACAGAATACTATTGAAGTTTCAAAAACAAAAGACTGCTGTGGGATATTATTATATTTAATATTATGAAATTCGTTTTGTTGTATTTACAGTATAACAAACGAAAAGGGAAGAAAAATCGGGAAAGATCAGTTGAACCGTCCGGAAGAGTAAGCTTCCGCGGATCAGAATCTACATTCTTAGAACCTAAAACGGGAATAATTAATCGTAGATAAGATGGTGGGTGATGAAAATCGACTATCTACCTTCATAGCAACCGAAATATGAAATAAAACTTTTTTTTCTCCTGTTCCCCAGGGTCGGATCGGCATTTAAGCAATACTCAACCCAGGGGGGTCGGATCTTTTATTCACCTCATCCACCTGCCTCAAATCACTGAGGCGGGTAACCGGGCCCCGGTTATACCGTTCGCGGGTCCCGCCACAGTAACCGGGACTCGGTCTTGTCAAATAAAAAACTACACGGAGAAAAGTTTTAGGAGGTACCATCCCATCTACAATTTTCAAGAGATCGGGGAAAAAGAGCAGAACAATGTAAATTTTTTTAAAAGAATAATATTTTTCATAAACGGAAAATATAAGGCATGTGGATGTCTCCGACTGAAATATGTTCCGCTATAAATCTCAGGTGGTTATTTTCTCAGTTGCCGTTTTGAAATGTCAGTATGCAAGAAAGTAAGACATCTTCAAGTTAAGGTGGAGAAATCTAAAGATACGGAGTGCTACAGATAAGATAAGAGAAAACGATGGACTCTGCAAAAAATATTTTAAAAATGAATCGAGTACCATTTAAACGGTAAATAGAAATTGAAAATAAAAAAAGAAAATCCTTAAATAACTCTCCTTAAACATAAAAATTGAATTTATTTTTCGGTACGAGAAAATTGGTTGGGGTGCACTGCGGACTGCTTTTGAAACTTGCTGTGAAAACAAATTTAATTGTCACAACCATTTCGTTAGGGTTGGTGGTACACCATCTGACGATACATCATATTGTTGTAGACTGTATTTGTTATGCGGTATTGCGTCAAAAATTTTAATTAGGGGCTAACACCCGTAATATTTTAGGGAACAATACGGCGATGCTATCCAATCAATATCTTGTTCCTTAAGGCCGTGCATCTATATTCACCCTATTTGATTATTCCTGTAATATGTTTCACCTCGTTTCTCATCTATGTGCGTTTTAAATAATGATTTTAATTATTTTATCTAAATTTTTAAGTTTGACGTTGTTTGGCTAAATGCTTATTTTAATGTAATGTTTGGGCGTTGATAATGACACTTCCTTGAGCGCCCGGGAAAAAAATATTTAGAGTTGTCTTAGCCCGCTCTTTTTTACGTCAAACGTTTTATTTTTCAGTGATGTAAAGAATGTTTTTCATTAAATACCTTTCAATTTTTAATTGATTGACCTCTCATAGAAGGTGTGTGATCTCATACAAAAAATGGATATTTTCGAGGTAGGAACATTTATTAAATTTTATCTTTTGTATTTAACTGTTGAAAAGTTATTTAAATGTTCCGATACTTTATTGACCCATATATAGAACAAAGGAATTAAAATTTATCAAATCTGATAAATTTTAACTCCTTAGTTCTTTAATAAATTTTCTTTTTTAATTCAAGTATAAAATAGAGGAGGGTAGCGATTGTTTAGAGTATACCCAGAGTTACTAGCTATTAATGTATTTATACTCACGATAAATTTACTTTTATCTTAGTATTCATCCACACATAACCGTAGTTAAAAACAAAATTTCAGTAACGTAATATTTGTTATAATGTTACATAATATTACGTTACAACGTAAAATGAACTGACTTATATATTAAAGTAATTATAAATATTCATAACCGCAATTATTAATAAACTCGTGTGAAAATTAAAAAAAAAAAATAGCGTACACATGTCTGTCGGTTTAGCGAACATCAATCCACTGTTAAATAGTTAAAAGTACAAGGGGGTAAGCTGTTAATGAGTACAGCATAACATGATGCAATCGTTTACAGCCGTAACGTAGAAGCAAACGGTAGCCTTCAACGTTTCCCATAACGTGCTCAACAACGGAAGTTTACCTCTAGTTCTACTCACACGATCTTTGTCTCTATGGAAGTACAAGTATATATTTATTGCGTAAAAATATAACTTAATAACAAAAATTACCGACACACCTAAGGAAATAATAAGAAAGAAAAAATGGAATAACAATTAACCGAATATTATGAACGTAATGGTTTAAGCTGCAAAATTATAATAACCCTCTTAATTTATTTAAATAGCAAACGGGCCGAACGTAAAGTCTGTTTAAATAAGACCTGCATCTGTTAAGTAACAAGAGTTTTATGTGTAACAAGGAGAAAATTAATTTTGAATTACATTTTTTAATCAAACTTTGCCGAAATATAAACCGAGATCATAGTAACCACAAATGATTGTAATCGAGCAGAGAGTGTGAAAATCCCCTGCTGTGAAAAAATCTCCAATTTCAAATTGGAGATTTTTGAAAGAGGATACATGTATAATCAAGTTTCCAAAGTAAAATTTTGCAAAAATTCCAAAACGGCCCGACTTTTGCATACATATTTGTATTTTTTTTGTAGATTTTATTTTTAAAAAATCGCATACCTTCCCGGCTTTAATCTAGACAGATTTTTATTTCAAAATGCTTTTTTCAAATATTAATGACTTTATTATGCGATGTTTTAACAGTTGAAGAGGTTCAGTTAAAAAATTTGTCTATGATCTGGTCGGAGGGGTATAATCAAAATACAGCCAATACGCGCACGTTCTACGTAGATACAATCTTCCGGAAATTTTTATAACTTTTTGTTTGTTGAATTAAGGAAGTCTTGAAAGACAAACCCAAATTATTGGCTGATCTTCATACTTTCCCTTTATAGTTAAATCATAAATATTGTAATATAATTTTTAAATTATAAATTTTGTGCTAATGTAGACGTTATCTTGTAATATTCGGAAGAAAATATGATTTCGCCGGCGCATTGTTCCCTTTTTTGTTGTCGTAACTAATCTGTGTTTATACATGATTGCTACAATACTTAATAATGATATTTTACTAAAAAAATTCTTATGTGGACACCGCATGACTTTGTTGTACGCCTATTAAATTACATATACACATTTTTTAAATACATAAAATTTTATTTCACTAATAACTTCTGATTTTTTTTCATATTTTTTTAATATTGTTATTATTGAATTATTATTTATTATAAAACATTTTTTACAATCAGAGGTTAATAATTATTAATAAATCGATATTTAAATTTAAAAAAAAAAGGAAATGAATTCGGATTCGAACCGATGTGCCTTCCCCTTGTAAGATCCAAATATTTAATTAATCTATAACTCTGGAACCAATGAAAATAAGTTCCACTTACGATATATAGTTGAAACGCTCTCAATGAGTGCTTATTACTGCAGTTAAGAAAAAGTCTTTTGGTTCAGTAGATTGCAATCAATAGTGGAGGCGCACAACTAGAAGTCACAACAGTCCTAAATCTAAAATTTCAACATCCTACGGCTAATCGTTTTTGAGTTATGCGAGATACATACGTACGTACAGACGTCACGTCGAAGCTAGTCAAAATGGATTCAGGGATGGTCAAAACAGATATTTCCGTTGAAATCTGAAAAGCGAAATTTTTCGTTATCACAATACTTACTTCGTACAACAAGGAAGTAAAAATTTCAGAAAATAGTTATTTTTAATTTCTGTACACATTTCCTTATTAATATTATTAAAGCAAATATATCTGGTATATTGATGGTTTTTTTTTTTAATATAATCATTCCTTATTTAAATACGTAGCATATATAACGGCTGCAATACGCATATATAACTGCAATACGTTGGTGAAAAACTCCCAATTTTATGAGAACAATGAGAAAATGTTAAAGGTCAATCAAGTGGTTAATTTGATAAATTAAAATGTTTTTCGTTGTTTTACACGCGGGTAGAATTGTAAAAAGATAAGAAATAAATGAAAGGTACATTTTTTATAAAGTTATTCTTTAATTTCATCAATAAAATTTAAATTGAATAGGTTATAGGTTAACAAAAAAGCAATAGGGGAATGAAATAATACCATTACTATGAAACGAACTTCAACTTATCGGCAGAAATTTGGATATCATAATGAATTATAATACTGTAGTTTAAAAAGTTTCTGTCGCATGCTTCTCACTTCTAATAACTTAAATTTGTTTTTTTTTTTTTAACAAAGATTAATAAACAAAATTTCGAAGATTAATAATACATCATTATTGTTGTATGCATTAATTATTCGAGGTACAACGTCCTACGTTCGAATTGGATTACATTTTCTTCAACAAGCTGAGTAATATTAGTTACTACTCGTAATTGCTTTTGAAGTATATTTTATCGAGATAAGTCTATTGATTACAAATATGTAAAAGCTTGTATTTTAAATTACGCATAAAAATCAGGTATTAATACTATATACATATTGTAAGTAATGTTCGATTAAATTATATCTGTAAATACCTGACTTACTATACGATAACTATTAATGCAAATTTCATAGTTCATTGAATCGTGAAAGTATGAGTGTATTTACATTGTTTAAGCTTTACTGATAATTGTGTTTTGATATTATTCGTTTTATAGCTTACCACTTATTATTTATTGTTATACACACGTAAATAAACCGCCGTTAATATATAATTACTATTAATCTATTGTTTTTTCTGTCTCTACCTGATTGCAGACGATAGTGTTTTATTTAGCGATATTATTGCATGTGTATGTACATTTTGACTGTATTATTACAAAATTGTTGTGCCCATTTTCACTGGTAAGGTATCAAATTCTTCGGCTCAGCTCTTCAAGTAAAACCGAATTCAAGTTTATTTGAAAAAATAAAAAATGGTGAAATGTACACGACACTTTTTCCAAATTTAAAACGTTATATTTAACAGTTGTTTTCAATTTTAGTTTTTTCATGATCGTAAAGTACTTTTGCTCAGACAATTTCTGCTTACGAATATTTTTTTTATAATAAATTAATTTAAAGTTCAAACTGAAGAGATAGGTTTTTACTATTTCAGTCACTAAAATAAATTATTTAGCTGTTATTACAATCGACTGGTGAATACTGAAACCATTATTTTTGGTAGAGTATTTAAATATGTAAAAATATATTTATAAATTTAAATGATGGATTTTTAATAATGTAAATTAAATGTATTATTTTTCTAAACCGGTCCTCATGATCAAATTAATTTTTTTCAGAAAATATATTTTTATTGGTGTTCTTTAACGTATATATTTTATTCAAGCGTGAGGGAAATTTAAATTAATTTTTTTTTGAATTTATCTTTTTTATTAGTTTTATATAAAAAGTATCCGTTCTGAAACAGAGATATCTATAGAACAAAAAAGTAGTAAGTAAAAATAATTTTTAATTAATTATTATTCAGCAAGAATGCAATATCATTAATTCTTTAAAAATATTATGAAAGATTAAAAATTAAATGTTAATTTTTTAACGAAAAACGTTTAAATATTTTTGTGTTATGTATATCATAATTATTTCAATTGAAGATAATAAAAGAAAGAAAGTGATTTTGTAGCATATGAACATTCACTTCGATGAATTTTTTTCCTGTGATGGTTAATCCACTACATAAGCTTGAATCCTATGCGTGAGTGTATGGAATGAATATTTTTTAGCCTACGAAAAAACCCATGTTTTACCGGGATTTGGACCAGGTACTTTCCGGAAGAAATACTGAGACGCTACTGATTCACTGTGTGATTTAGTATTGTAATTCGGTACGGTATTTCACTTTCTTTACTGATTTTAGTCAAAATTATATAAGAAATAGCCAATTTTAATCTTTTGCTACCTTATAAAATCCAAATCGGTTATTTGATTATCATTACACTTAACGTAAAAAAAAAAGAGTAAAACTGAAGATAATTGAAACAATGAGCATAAATATTACCCTCTTATCTCAATGAAATTCAGTCAAAATTAGGTACACCTTTTACCTTTCAGTAAGGATATGGTTGAACGGTTTGTAAAATAGATGTTTTAAAACAGAAAATCTTTAAAAGATTTTTATTAAAAAAGTCTTCCGCGTAGTAGAAGGAGGAAACCGGAAAGTTTCTTATAAAACGGAAATATGGTCGTAGCTGCCGTCACAAAAATCAGACGTAGCACTAAAAGTTTAAGTTAAAGTAGGATCTCGTTTCTTTCAGTCGATTAATATTCGTTGAGAATATAATTAGTAGGTACAGCAATATAATTCTATGAATGTAGGGTCCATAATAACCTAAATAATATTTATTGTAATACTGTTATTACCGGCCGTATAAAATTTAATTATCTGTAAATATGCTGTGGTGGGTAAGATGTATAAAATACTAATCATTAATAAACGATATTATAATCACATGCATCTTATTTTAACATAACTACTGAATTAAACAAGGCACGATCTTGAAGCGTGAGTTCATCGTAATTCATTCATGACTGAAATATATATTATTTTTTGTTTTCCCATTGTTATTATTATTAAGTAAAAGATTGTTTTATTACTTCATGCACTTTTTGAAGATATTGTGCTTCATATAATATATATACGTGAGAAAGTTTTTTCCTTTTTTCTGTCCCATATCAGAACCGTGTATCGGTTGAATAAGATGTCAAACCTATCAAGTCGAGATAAAAAAGCTTTTTTTTTGTTAATCAGTAATATTTTCGTTTTTTGATGAATAATCCCATTATTGTGCATTCTGAGTTAATTGTTAAGGCTAGCATATCTGTCAATCCGATATTTTTTTGTATTTTCTTTGTTTATTTTTACTACTATCAATTGTTTTTATTTCCTACGTTTACCTCTATTTTCAAATTAACTACCTCTGGAAGCTTCAATATCTACCTAAATCTAGCTTTTCTTGTAATAAAATTTTACCTTTTTTTTCCATTTACTTGACTTAAAACTTTTTTTTTGGTTGAATTATCTTATTTCTCTTTGTTGCGTTAAACACCTGAAATTTTTTGTAAATTTTCTATTCTTTAACAAATTACTTATTACTGTTATTCACATTTATTTCGCGGATGTTCGGAAAAAGGTAAAAATAAATCAATATAGATATTTCATAACAGAAGACTTATCACAGATTTAATTACATGTTTTATGCTATGTTTGAAAGGCTCACAAACTTAATCTTCATCAAAATACACTAATCTTTGTTTTAATTTTTTTTTGTATTTTCGTACAATTATAGAATATTTTTACGTAACAAATAATTCATATTTTTATCTCTGTTTCGTTTTACATCGACTATTGCTTTATCTCCTAAATTAAACAAATTGTGGAACAGGTTGTATTTTCAAACTACTTTTAATCAATTTTCTTATCTCAAAATTTACTTAAATACTTTCTATTTCGGTGAGATTAAATGATTTTATTCTAATTTTTTTTATTTATTTATAATTTTTTTTACTCAAATTATTAAGAAAATTCATTACAAATTATGAGAATATTGAAAACGATATGAATAAAAAAAATCCTAAAATCTCTAAAATAAAACATATTTTCATAGTTCAAATGATAATTTTTAATTATAAAATATTTCTATTATCTACATACACAAGAACCATCTGTAGTTTATATTTCCAGTAACTTTTTCAGTAGTCACTTAGACAAAATACTGCTGATAATTAATTCCGATCGATAATAACGATAGTATCTCCTTTGCCCGTTTTTAATATATGAGCAAAGGCAAATTTTCTTAGAACAATCGAAATTATTTCGTTTACCAAAAAAACAAATTGTACCGTTTTGATTTAAAACGCTTTTATAAAACGCTAAGCTTGTCATTTTTATTACATTTTTATTGTTCTTAATTATATCTCCATTTAAGGTAAAAAATCGTATTTTAGGGCGTCTTTAAAAATTATTAAAATATTTCAAGATATGTCAGAAATTAAAATGTTTTCAAGGTACAAAAATCATATCGTCTTGGCACTCATAAATATTAATCGATTAAATCGATATTAAGCAAATTAAAAATGTTAACTAAACTTGGTGTTTATAGAGTATTAATTAACATGCGATCTTTGTTAATAAGAACGGTCACGCCGACTTCCATGGCTGAGAAGGTGGCGTCTCGGCATTTCATACGGAGAACCCGTGTTCGAATCCCGGTCTTTTTATACGCTACCAGTTTCTACCGGGTTAATGACCACAGCTGCTGATGTGGTCATCAGCAGCTGATGTGGTCTCTTTCTTTAAAAAAATAACGGTCACTTATTCTTAAAAAAGATAAAAATATCCACTTTTACCGAACCGAACAACGGAAGTGTTTTCGTATATCTCAACACGACACCAGTTTATTAGATAGGGAGGGTCATTATACTTCCGTTGTCATTTTTAATAAATTATCGAAAAGTTTAGAAAAATCTTCCCACCGATTTATTTAAAATTGCTATGACTTTCCTTTACCGGAACTTTATACTTTCCTCTACTGTAAATTTTTAAAGAATACTAATTAGACAATTTAAAAAACATCTGAATTCTCTGCATCCTCTTCTACATTTGCATAAATATGTGCTCAAATAAATTTCATTGACGCCTTGTAAACTTCGATTTATTTTGTATTTTTTTTTTTTTACATTTAGTAATTTTATATATTTTTATTTTAATATTATTTCACGTGTTAAATTTTAAATAATTAATGTGGACTTTAATCACATTAATTGTCTTCTACAATTGTGTATTTTATAGTAGTACTGTGACCAAGGTTTTATCATAGTTTCCTTTGTTCCATCCAGGTAAATACTTGAGCAATTCCTTTTTTTATCCGTGGACTAGCATATCTAGCCGTTCCTAACGTGATCTGTACAAGGTACTAATATTATTACGTATTGATCGGAGTAAAAATGTATTTATAAGCTAGAGAATATAAATTTCATTTTGATCTAAGTACGACTAGCAGATGAGAAAAACCTTAAAGTGGAAAGTTTATATCCTTAATTCCTTTACCGGCTGTAAAATTGATACAGTTAGATTCTGATGCCGTTAAAATTTTATGGTAACAAATATGACAATAATTACTGAAAATGTTTTATCAGGAAATTCACGTGAACTACTTAAAATGGAAACGAAAGAGATCGCTGTAATCTTCTTTACCGAAATGAATATTTTGCTACATACCAAATATCATATCTATCAAGGTGTAGATAGTGCTAACACCTCTTGAAAACAATCGATTTGGGTGTTATTTTCTGCCCTTCCTTGCATCGCCACTAACATTCGTAGTTAACACGCTTCGGAGTACCTCCATTCTCAACACTACTTTAGCACTCTAAATAAAATATCAAAAAGTAATTATTTGCATTAAACTTGATTTTGCATAAGCCGGAATGACGTTATTTTTCATACACTGTTAAACCAAATATTTATTGTCTATCGTGTTGTGTAATCTCCTAATACTAAATTGAAATTTTTTCACTAAAATAGTCTGGCTGATCAGGTTAAAATTTTCACAATATTTCATATTTTGGCTAGGATATTAATTGATTTGTGTGTTATTTTCTGCTCTTCTTAGCATTTTTTTCTGAGAATGGAGGTACTCCGAAACGTATCAACCACGAATATGAGTCACAATTCTAGGAAGGGCAAAAACCCAATTATGATAATCCTAAAGAAAATAAGAAATATTGTAAAAATCCGTTCACAACAGGTCAACCTCTAAAATGAACGGATTATACCTTTACACAGAATCAAAAATGTTTTAATACGATTAAATCATCCGTCCCAGAAATACTTATATTGCTATGTTATTACTCTAAAACATAGAACTCTATGATAATTGGATTTTTTAAATTTTAAGGATATTCAAAATTCTTTCAAATAAAATTTTTTACCTTTACCTTTTAATTACTTTTTCCTCTATAAAAGGTTTCATACAGTTAATTACAATCATATTTTTAAAGAAATTTCAAACTTATGAAATATTATTATACTAAAAAATCGGGTAATATGTATATATATATATCCTTTATTTTTAGAATATATTTTATATATATAGTAAATACATGTAATATGTACATCTAGGTATATAATATATATAGTATGACCTTATAATCAACTTATCTATAGATAGTTTTGAAAAATATAAAAATGATTTATAATAACAGTGTAATTTTTTTATGTGAAAAATTAAAAAAAAAGTACAAGGTTAGGTAGGTTACGTCGATTTAAAGTAGTAATGAATAGCTATAACCTATATATATATATATATTTATAAAATACACACAAGAACGGTACATAATTGCAGTAATAGACGGGTTGCTACTATTATGTGCTATTACCTATATCAGGTTATAGAAATTAAAACCGAAGACAATTCAATGAAGAAAATTTCAACATAACGGAAACTGTACATTTACAAGTCTAAAGGTCATATCACTTTAAAAAATATAAAAGATGTATTATTATTATTATTAAATATAATATAAGTGACCGAGAATAAAATAGATATGCTACTTAAATAAGAAAGGAAGAGAAAAAAAGGAGAGGATAAAAATGACAAGACGTGAGAAAGATTATGAGTTACTCAATATCAATCATATTAGAAACAATAAGCCTTATACGTTATATGTCATTTACTGACGTTATTACATTTATATATATATATATATATATATATATATATATATATATATCGGCTACATTACGCATATTAATGCTGGCGTAAAAACCCAGTGCGTAATGATGATTAATTTTGCCTTGAGGATAAAATAAATATTGAGCAATGTATTCCGTATATGTTACCATAAAATATCAGTACGACTTACAAGTTCCGGTTTCCAATACGACAAGACATCTTTTTGTCCTCTACTGAGTCGAAACGTTGTGTATAATATATCGTTACTGGTTATCAGTAAAGGCACATTAGTTGTTGCTTTATACTAACCTGTCATATTTTCTTATGATCGCAAACTCATGTAAAGCATCTGAGGGACAAGCAATTAGAATAGCTTTCTCTGAGAGTAGTAATGTTCATTATACAGCTACTCCCTGCTGTGAATAGAGAGAAAATAGGGCTGTGCAATATAGGGCTTCCATTCCAGAATGAAACAGTATTATTGTTTCAGTGAAGAAGATAAAGGGAGACTGTTTCATTCCTCAATCTCATCAGTAAAGTGTTATGCGATTTTTACTCTTAAAAATGACTGCATTTTAGAATTGAATTTGTCCCTTTTCGGATCTCAATAATTACGGTTGCGTTATTCGAGATAAGAGTACATTATTTATCATTAGCGATGAGCCGAAGATTATAATTTGCTTACAAGAATGTTAATACGTGCAATTTTAATTAATTACTGAAATTCTTTATTTAAATAAATTGTAGAAAAAAACACGAAAAAAGAATGTAAAAATACGCATGATAACTAACCTTTTCTCATTTTCTCTTACCCAGTTTTACCATTGGTTTTCCAAATGGGATTTTTTTTCTTTTAAAAATTTCAGTCGGGTATTACATTTAAAAGCTAAAATCTGTTATAATCGTTCTGACAACGGAAAGTAAGTAATATTTATATCAACCGTTATTACTTCGTAGATAGATTGGCGTTTATGTATAAAAATTCCTTTTAATTTTCGCGCCAAATCGAGCGATTTACAATAACTTTAAGCAAAAAAGTAATTACCGGGTGCATTATTGTATTTGAAGCGGTCCACAATTTCAGTTTCATTCAATATTTTTACGCGACAATTTTTCTTTTCTACAACAACGTCACACAAATTAATTGTTTTTATAAGATTTCATCCCCGTCATAATAATGTTTACATAACTGCTACATTTATTTTTTTAACATTCCTCACTGAAATAGTTACACTTAACCTAAATAAATAACAAATAAATAGTTACTTTACCTAATTCATAATACTGTTCTAGCATCATCTAAGAGGCGGAAATATTTTTTTTTTTTTGGTCCGAGATTATAAGTAATAAGCCGAATGTTACAAGTGAATTGCAATAATGATTTTTTTTTGTGAATATCCTATTTAAGATCTTCGGTGATGTCGATTTTAATATTAAGCGATTCGTTATTTAATTACATTAAAAAATTTCATTTTGAAGTATTTAGATAAGTATGTTCACATGCTTAACGATAGAAATAATTTCATGATTTATAATGCACAATTTAACTCTTGATTACAAAAAAATAAAACCATTATAAAATAGAAACGTAAGTAATCACTACCAAAAGACATTATTTTCTATATGGGGCTATAATAATAGCACCCGTTTTTCGGTAGTTGAATATCGACTGAGTTATCAAAATTTTTTTATCGGTTCTTACTATTTTTATGTGTTTAGATAGTATTAAAGATTACCTTAGTCATATAAACTATTTGTCTTCAACAATAACAGATCGTTAAGAGGTTGTTTTTTCATTTTTGAGGCTTTATACAGGGCGACGTTTAAGTAAACCACCATAGGATCTCGTTAAATAGAAAAGCTATGAAAAGAAAACTTTTCCTCGATTTTTGAGTACGTTAAAAATATCTTATTAGCATGTTTGATGTCCCGCCAATTTTCCAGTTCGACAGCCAAATTCATCTTTTAAAAAAAAAATCCCTAATTTTTATACGATTTTCTGATGCAACACAATTACAAGACTTTTTATTCTTAGCCCTCTTCCCTTAAACACAACCGTTTACAAGAAACACCTTATCTCCAGTTGTACATATCGACAATATACACCCTCCTATAAGTTTAACCTAAGTCCACAGTGTTGTAATTTTACTCTTTTATTATTGGTTGAATGGAATTTTAAATTTTCAAAATAATATTTCATTATTTTAGGTTAACTTTTAAAATCTGTACACTTTATCATCACAGGTTTACGACGTTTGAACTCACTGGCGCAAATTCGGTACAAACCTCGTTCTCAATGAAAGAATTCAACGTCGACCAAATAGTTATGGCTTTTTGTTTCTTAATTTTTGAAAATAGATTATTAGTTTAAAAGAATCGACAAATTATTTTTCATTGAAATTTAAAAAAAATAAAATAAAATTCGAATTAATAATTACATAATTAATAATTCATTTAAAAATTTAATTACTACACAATTAAGATTTATGGAAATAAATTCACAACTCTCCGTCGGAATATAGATAATTCTCTTATGATAAAATATCTTACGAATTACGTGTCCTATGTAAAAATTTTATGAAAATTTTGTTTTTTAAAAATTGAAGTTTACCGCCATACTGGTAAAATTTCGGACATTTCAAACATGCCAATAGGGTATTTTTAATGGACAAAAAACTCGAGGAAAAGTCTTTCGTAGCTTTTCTTGTTTACAAGATCCCAGCATTGGCACGCTTTAAAACGAATTAAAGATTATGCATACACATATTTCAAATTACATTTCATTTGTACTTTTATAGATGAACCCACATTTTTAGTTATGTTCATGTAGCTTTTACTGTATAAATGAATAGGTAAATATTTAAAGAAATGGGATAATTAAGATTATTTTTTATGAAACACTAGAAAAAGGCGCCGCGAAAACATTACTTGATTTATGTTTCATTACACGTGATTTTGTTAAATGATTTTTCCAATTATACCTAAACAACCTTCATGAATTTAGCTTACTAACAACAACAGAAACCTTTATAACGCAAGCTTCAGAATCATGAACATTTCTAGCTGTTTCTTGAGTAGTGATTTTTTAACACAGCTCTAACTCCAATGTTTTCATTTTTTATCCCCCAAAACACAAATATAATTTTAGATAATCGTTCGTATCAAGAAGTATAAATCGTTCGAACGAATGAATCTTTCGAGAAGTATAAATTGTTCATGCGCGGCGCCCAGCTGCCCGGCGCACCACCATTGGTCCGCTGTGCCCCAATAGCAGCTAAAATAAAAATGGGAGCATGTACCACAAACAAACAAACAAACCCACACACCATCATGTTTTATGGAGAGTAACAATTTTGTATAATTTTATTTTGCAGTCGTGTATCATTTTAAGCAATTTTTTTTCTTAAATCTGTATTTCAAGCGTCTTCCATTTTAATTGTTATTGAATTTGTTACATTTAAGTAAAAAAAAATTTGAAGGATTTTCAATTTATGTTCGTGAGGTTTTTTATTACATAAATTATTAAAAACTTCTTTAATTTTTGCTGGGTGTTCGCATGTAGCCGGCCTCCGTGGCGCGAGTGATAGCGTCTCGGCCTTTCACCCGGAGGTCCTTGTTTTTGAATCCCAGTCAGGCATGGTATTTTTCACACACGTTACAAAAGCATTCATGTCATCCTATGCGGAATGAATTGCTTGACTGCGGACCCGGAGGTAAACAAACAGAAAAAAAGGTGTTCGTATGTATATCACAGCGATATCTCAAAAATGACTCGATCAATCGAGCTGTAATTTTAACTGTAGCTTCTACTACCGATGGCGGTGTAAAATAGTTAGGTCACAAATGAATATTCAAGTTCAGGTTTAGTTTTAACTAAACCTGAACTGAACTTGTGATATTTTAGTAACGGCTTGTCCATACGGACTGGAATTCTAACTGCAGCTTTTATTACCTTTATTTGATTGAAAATTTAAATGAAAATAAATGTATGTGCGATTATTCACCGTAAAATATTGGGCCCCATGATGACGTAAGGGAGAGATATTATATCGATATGTTATGGAACTTAATCTATCTACTCCGGAAAATCAACATTCGGTCGAATATAGTCAAACAGTGCCGGGATACTTAGAAACAAGAGCCTAAAATATATAATATATATAGCCATAAATATAATATAATTATACTCGCATTAAAAACAATGTATAATAAAAATAAATATTCTTTTTTATTAAGTGTGTAAGAATTAAATGTTATATTTATTTTCTTTACTTCAGTGTTTAGACTTCTTTATCTTAGGTTTTAAATAAATCGGTTTAACAAAAAATAAAATATGAAAATTAATGTAGGGCAACAAAAATGTGCGCTCAAAAACATTCTTAAATGCAAAAATGATAGAAATAAAAATAATCGTTCAAAAACAATTTTCTTCCGACCTAAAAGATATAAAAATAAAAACTACTAACTCTCTACCGTTACTGAACGACGAAGGACTTTAATCGGCTGGAAGTTGGGAAATTGATGAATATTTTACATGGTTATACTGAAACTCAAAGGTAGGTTTACTAAGGTAGGTAGGTAGGAAACTCAAAGGTAGGTTTAATACTAAGCAAAATAAGTGAAAGTGTAAAAAGATTGGAAAATTTTGGTGATCCAACAGAAATAAAATTCTTCTATTAACAGAACTTTACATTTATTCTGCTTAGACATTTACCCTTTGAGTTTCGTTATAACCGTTCGAATTATTTATCGATTTCCCAATTTCTAGCTATTTAAAATAATTCGTGTTTCAGTATCGCTAGAGTAATTAATATTTATTTTTATATTTTTTAGGTCAGAAAAAATTGTTTTTGAGCAATTTTTTGCTCTTTATTATATTTTATTTTATTATATTTTTAAGAACGTTAACCTCTACGAATTAATTTTAGTATTAGGAAGCAAGTAGATGTATTTAATTTATTTGAGTGTTATTTTCCTCCTATCATTATCATTATATCATTTGTAGTTGACGCGTACCTCCATTTTGAGCACTCTTAGTGCTAAAAGTTGTTTTGAGAATGGAGGTACTCCGAAATACGTAAACTACGAATGATAGAGAAGCAATGCTAGGAAAAGCAGAAATAACATTCAAATCGATTACGATAAACCTAGCGGAAATATAAAATTATTGTGAAAATTTTAAATGTATTTATTTGGTTGAAATAAAAACATTTCTCTATCGTTTAGGTTTTTCCATTCTTATTTCTATTTTGTTTATGAATTAATTTATTATTTCACTATCGCTTCTAACTTTCTAGAAAATGTATGTATGATCATGGTCTTTGTAGGCAGAATAGAAGTTCTCTTTGCAATAATACGTTTCGTGAAGTGATTTTCATTTTTATTTATATTTCATTTACACTTTCGAATGTAATTGATTAGATATATATTTACACATGATGATCACAATTTGTTCCCGAAACATGTCGTCAGAAGGAAATTTTTTGTTCTAATTTAAAATCCTTACAATGCAAGGATTTTTAATCTATATATTATCATTCTGTTTGACTAAAAGACTGTTTAAAATGAACAATTTTGATATTTAGACGACCATAAAAAAAATTTATTTAAAAGAGGTTAGATAACGAAGACATTGTACTAAATATTATTATAATATTCATTGTCTTTTAAAGCAAGCATATCGCATGTTTAGCGTAAAACAATAAGTACTAGTTGCTAGTGATGGGCATATAGCTTGTATAATTATATTTACATGAAACTAGATTTGTGATTCTTTACAAAAAAATAATAATAATAAATAAAAGTAAAACGAAAAAAGGTTATTGTTGTGGTGAGACAGAATTATAAGTGGTTTTTATTTCTTTTACCATAAAGAATTCTGTATTTTTTTTAATATAACACTAGTTCTACTTGAAAAAAAATTACAGAACAATATAAAACCCTGGTTTACTTTCTAAATTTGTTTATTGCTATCGTTATTATTGTTGTTAAAGTAAATTAACTATGTAATAGTCATCATTGACGGTAAAATTATAACTGAACTGGGAAAAGTGAATTAAAGAAAATATCTATTGAAAGCATATCCTAAATTTTGTTATTGTTTTTTCACGAGACCACCGCACACAAGCCACCTTCGGTTGAAGGGGTTAACTAAAAGATTTTAAGTGGAAGGAATACGGTTGTGATCTTTACTTTAAAGAGCACTGAAAAACAAAAACTTGACGTAAAAAACATCACGCTACAAAAATCCTAACCAAAATGGCGGCCATTTAATATTTTTCCCAGCTAGTTTCAAAAGTGGCCTGTAGTACATTAAAAATATTTTACCGAAAAATAGATCGTTTTAAGATAGGATCTATTAAATTTTATTTTCTTTTTATAGCGTTTTCCACTCTATGAATTACTTAAGATGTACTGTAGATCGCTTTTGAAATAAGTTCTGAAAATATTAAACGAACCCCATCTTAACCCCATCTTAGCTAAGTAGTCACAGCCCGAAGCTTTTTCCATAAAAATTTTATATTTTCACGCCCTTTAAAATTACCTTCACGACCATACGTTTTCCATTTATTTTTTATTTTTTCATATCGTGTTTAAATATATTTGCTATAAGCAACTCACTCATCCCAGCGATAGGTTTTGGCATAATTTAATACCACTTCTTTATCAGTTTATTCGTTGAAGTTACTTATTCTTTAGTACTACAGGCTCTGTATTCAAACCCAGTCAAAAGTATAATCTCCTTGTTATCAAGCTACTAATACTAATTGGGTTCAATTAACGACTAAGAACTGAGAAGAGTGATCGACCTGTCACCTATTAAAAGTAATTACCGAACCGTAAATGGGTTTATGCCCTCTGGTAGGAAGTTCATATAACCTTATATGTATGACGAAACATTATTACAAACGAATGGAAGTTGATCAACAACTACTTCAAAAAAATTGACTTCGATGCGAAGATTCAACTAAAAATACGAGTGAGAAAAAAGTAGCAGAAAAACACGAAGGAAGTCACACGTAAGAACCAAACGGGATGTTTAAGAAAGTAAAGTCCGACACGAATATTCGGTGTTTATTAAATCATGTCATAATGAAAGTGTAAATAAATAATTAAGTAGGCAAGGGAAGAAAACTCTATATGATTTCTGATACTAGGATTATGTAGATCGAAATGGCTACGTGTAAAGAACTATTTACTCAAAAAAGAGAATGAAAACGAAAACAAGATTTTCGTGTTAAACGATCATTTTTAACATTATTGTTTAATAATCGAACAATTCGTGCGCCTAATAACAAAAAAAAAAAAGAAAGGCTAACTACCTTAAACAATTTGGCGACCATTAAAATATTTTTCACAGCTAGTTTTAAAAATAGCCTACAATAGACTTAAGTAATGGCATCATACCGAAAAATAGATCGTTTTCAGAAAAAATTATGTGCTAAATTTCATTTTTCTGTGTATAACTGTTGAAAAGTTATTTGAGGAATACCGCACTTTGTTAATCATCATCCGTGATCCCTCCTCTTATCTCTGAGACCTGGTGACTCGATTCATACCTCGCTGGCAATTTTCCATCATATCTGCCATTCGAATTTATATCCCTAACGTTTCTTCTGTCGGTTTTTCAGTTTGGTCCAACCATCTTTTCGGTGATCTTCCGCGTGACCTGCTGCTCTCGATTTTCCCCTGTACGACTAGTTTCTCAAGATTTTCACCGGGCCTACGATTATATGGTCGAAAAAGCGGAGGATGCGCTGGAAACATATTGCGGACAACCTCTTTTGTATATCCATCTCGTTAATAATCGAGTTTTTCATCCTCTTTTCCGTCCGTGCCACGCGAAGAATTCTACATCAGGCCCGCATTTCAATACATCAATTTTCCTCCGATCTTCCACATTGATCGATTTGAAGCAGTTTGAGCTTTTTATTCTTCGTGATTGCCTTATCCTTCCAAATAGCAGTCAACTTCGTAAACGTCTCCTTCGCCAAGATAATCCTTCTTCGTATTTTGGCCGACGGCCTCCATCTTCATCTATTGTGTATCCTAAATATAAGAAACGATCCACCTTTTCGAAATCACACAGTTGCATCCGTTTCAACTTCAGAGCCTGAAAACAGGGTGCTATCGTCAGTAAGCCTTAAGATGGTTATACACCGACTCCTCCTGTTTGTATACCATGCCAATTTACCGTGCCCTGCCAGTTTTTCAGGCTTCTCCGCATGATACATTCGCCGTAAATGTTGAACAAGAATACATCTCTTCGTAGTTCTCTCGACGGGTAAGAGGGCGCTGTTGTGTCATTTTCCAGTCTAACCACGGCGTTGTACTTTACATATTGGTTCCGAATAAGTGTAACAAGATGATCAGGAACGCCCATCTCCTTTAATACTCGCCATAGATCTTTCCACCTGACCGAGTCGAAAGCCTTGGTGTAATCTAGGAAGCATATTACAAGAGGAGTATTGAACTGCTTGGCTTTCTCTACCAGCTGCCTAATATTTAAAATTTGCTCACTCGTACTTCTTTCTTTAACGAATCCGGCTTGCTCTACAGGAATCTCTCCGTTCAGATAATATCGTAGATGCTCATAAAGTATATACAACAGAATTTTATTCGCATGTGAAATCACAGAAATAGTTTAGTGTTTCACAGAAATTATTTTCTCAGCGCTCTGTACAGCCTTTATTTATGTAGGGATATGACCACCGAAGTTGCCCACTTATCAGGTCATTTGCTGGTTTACCATATGTGTTTACAGATCCTGTAAACACATATCCACCTGTTGCTGTCCAAAAAACTTTTGATATACAAGGTGATTCTAAAACCGGTTTCGATACATGGTACACAGCTGTGGGGAACGACGTGTAAAAGTAACGTTGAGATTATACAGAGGGGTGCAAAAGTAGGTGTACTGTTATAATAGGCATTTCTTGATTTATTATTTGCTACTTAATTGCTTGCATTTTAATATTTTTCAGATAATCATGGCTGGTAATCTAACCATCGACCAACAGAAGTGGATAGTCCAAACAATACTAGACGACTGAGAATGCTGAAATGGTTCGACGAAAATGGGCTACAGAATTTGATATACCTCCACCAAGAAGACTAACAATTTACAGATTACGCAATAAATTTGATGTGACTGGCTCCATCTGTAATGTGCCAAAGAGTGGTCGACCGGTCAGTATTACTACTCAAGACAATGAAATGTTATTTGCGCAGGCATTTATCCAAAGCCAAAGAGGAGAGCTTCTGCTGAGTTAATCATTCCACGAAGATCTTTGGGGCGTCAAATGCAACGTTTAGGTTTGAAAATGTGTCGGCCAAGATTACTAGAAGATGATCCAGATCGAATATTACAAATTTGTGAGGTAATGTTAAATGCAGAAAGACAAGAAGATGGCATCAATCGCAAAGTGTCTTGGTCCGACGAAGCGATTTTAAACTTTCAGGCGCTGTTGATAGGCATAACTGCGTTTATTATGAAAGAGAAGACTTCATAAAAGACGTATGCCAAGAAATTAATAAAAACCTCTTGCAAAAGTGTGCTTGAGTGTGGAAGCGAGACTGCAGGAATGTGTAAATGCTGAAGGCCGGCAATTTGAACACCTCACAGATTGTACTTAATTGTAATTGTAATTCTGATCGTGTCCTCGTAAAGGTACTGTTTTGTTTTATAATAAATAACGTATTATGTATAAAACATTACAACTACTAATAAAGAAAACTCTATACTGCAGATCTCTACAAGTGTATACCTACTTTTGCACCCACCCCCCCTTCAATACAACGGTTTCAAAACAATCTGGTGATATCCATTGCACAGGTACCGTGGTTTGCTTGGAATGAGGAAATTTACGATTACCTTGGATCGTCTTATGTTCGTGACGAAATCAAACAGTTCGGTTTAAGTTACAGACGGCGATTAGACAGTCGTGCGAACTTTCTAGCAGTTAATCTCCTACACAATACCGGCCTCCATGGTACGAGTCCATGGTAGCGTCGTCTCAGCCTTTCATCCGGAGGTCCCGGGTTCGAATCCCGGTCAGGCATGGCATTTTCACACGCTAAAAAACTTCATTCATCTCATCCTCTGAAACAATACCTTACGGTGGTTCCGGATGTTAAGAAAAAATCTACACAACAGTGAAGATGTCCGGCGACTGAAACGCCTTCACGTGCATAAGTCTTAAGTAGCCTAAGTTCACGAGCTGGACTTACTGAGTGATTGAGTTGAACCGGTTTGGTATCAGATATGTGATAAACATCTTTAGTATACCTTGGTGAGGAACTTAGCGGCCTTCTTAATCCTTTCCGTGGACTTGTTAATGCTACTGTTTTGTTTATCTCTATCTATTTAATAATGTTATGAATTCTTTTTTGTTTTTTTTTTTTTTCACTAGACTATTGTAATCCCAGTTTATACAAGCGTGTTTGTTTATATAGACTTTTTATGTATATGTAGTTTATTTACATATATTTATGTATTTACACTACTGAGGATGTTCTCTGGAAATCCCTCTTTTTTGCTTTGTTTTAATGCAATTTGCTTGTGGTTCCTTAGTCGGAACCGATTGTAAGCACACGGTTTGCGAGACAAAAAAAATTTATCGATCAAATGTTTTCCAAAGATAAAGAGAGAATCTCCTCTTCGGTATACTTCCTAATTTAGATTATGAATATTAAAATTATAAATATGTCCAATTCGTAAGAATATATTATGTAAATCTTTAATTACCATTTTAGTCCCACATAATAACAGTCGTTATATCCATTATATATACTTATTATATAGTAACTGTTTTCACGTAATACAATTTTCTGCCCTGAATCGTATAAGTTAGACCTTACCGGTCATTGTTACGTCAAAAATGTAGCTGGAACATTAGTTGCTGCTATTCTATTGTTTACAGATCATTATTGTTTCGTTATGTTACGACTGTACTGTACTTGTCTTCGCTTTAATTGGCTTTATCCTCCCGTATTTAGTTTAATTTTTTGTTCCTTTATTGTTTATTTTATTTTTTGCTCTTCTCCTACCCCCTTCAGATTCCAGACGGTTACGCTCATCCTATTTTTGTATATATTATTCTTTCTCTATGCCCGTATTTTTTTTTTGTTTCTCATTTGTTTATATTAAAAACCGTGATGTTTTGTTTTCGATTATTACTTTTACTTTAAAATGTAGAACAAAATTTCCGTTCTATATTATGATTTGTAAGTGTTAATTTCTTCTTTCTAAGAATAGCATAAATATAAATCATTTTCCATTTATTTTATTTTATCTATCGTATATTATTTAAAATTAAATGGAAAAATAAAAAAAATGAGTTAGTTCTGCTCTTAAATTTAAATAAAATCTGTCAGCAATGTTACTGAATATTCAAATTTGTATTATTCTTCAGAAATTTTGTCAATAATTATATTATTATTACTTGTACGACTATAATTTCATTCAATTCTATTTACTTGTTTGATTATGAAAAGGAGAAAAATTTCAAAAGTAGTGCTTTAAAGTTAATCTTAAAAAGATTCAAAAATTTAAAAAAATGATCTTGTTTTAAGGTATCATAAATAGTTGTTAAATTATAAAATGTGTAGATGTAATTGAAAATCCAAAACTTTCAATGATTATGTTAATAATATAATTAACGTTCTGGCTACTTTTAGTGATCAGGATCTGATTTTAAATGTAAATAATAAATGTTAAGATTTTAAAGTTAATTTATTATTTATTAAATGGTCCGGTTTAAAGTAAACCCGAACCATATTATTTGTTATTATATAAATATATTTTATATATCTATATATATAAAAGACAACGTTCGTATGTGTGTCCCTATACACTAAAAAACTACTGGACCGATTTACGCGCAGTTTTTTGCAAAATGGTCCGCGTTGTCCGGAAAAGGTTTAAATTTATTGAAATCCTCGATCTGACCACTAAAAACAAAGTTAGATGTATTTTGAACCTACTACTGTGTTTTGAGAGTAGTTTGAATTAAATCCGATATGCAGTGCTGTTGTTTTGACAGTTGGATTTATTTACATTCTGATTTTTATAAAATGAAAGAGGCTTTGGAGAAAGAACTTGTTATTTCTGACCATCAGTTCGAGTTCAGACGTGTTCACTCAGCAATCGAACAAGCTCACACACAGGATTGTCAACGTTATCAGGAAATCCCTAGAAGAGGATATGTATTGCGCGTTGTTTTTTATGCTTTTATATCCAGCAGGCCTTTGATAAGGTCTTCCTGGCCTACTCTGTAAATTGGAAAAGAGAGTTCCTCAACCGTATTACTTGATCCTACACAGCTACCTGAACGGACGTTTTTCTCAGGTAAAGTACGATATAGACTTGTCTAAATTCTTTGATACTGGATCGAATGTTTTTCAGGGCTCAGTTCTGGGACCGGTTCTAAGCTCGGTCTTCAGTGTGGACCTCCCGACTCCTGAGGACATCACAGTTGCATCTTCTGCGGATGATATGGCAAACCTGGCTGCGGGTGCTGGCCCTATAGTAGCTTCTGCTAAACTACAAACTGTATTGAATCTATTTAAAACGAATGTTAATTAGATTCAATGCAGTTTGTTTGATGGAAGATGAAGGTTAATCCGGCTAAGTCTACGCACGTTACGTTTACGATGAGGAGGGTTAACTACCAGAAAGTTCAACTTAATGGTGTTTTCATTCCGCATGCTAATAGCGTACGATACCTAGGATTGTATCTGGATCTCCATCAGACGTGGAGGAATCATGTCAGGGAGAAAAAGGTGCAGCTTAACACTACGTTCAGGATGTACTGCTAGCTAGGCAGGAAGTCGTAATTATCATTATTTAACAAACAATTGCTATACGCAGTATATGTTTTTTGTATGCAGTACAGCAATTGTTTGTTAGATAAAATTTGCGCAGAACATTTTTTGCAAAAAAAAAAATGTAATACTGATATCTCAGGAATGACAAAAAAAAATTGAATCGAGTTTTTTTTTGCCGGCATAATATAAAATAATGTAACTATTCTTTAGGAGTAAAGGAGCTTTATTAATTTAACGTTTATTATTAAAAATCAATCTCTTAATTATAAAATACAAAATAGAAATAGAAAAATGTTTTGGAAATTGATTTTAAATTTAAAAAGATTTATTAAACGATTTTACAAATCAATTGCTATAAGATATTTCGAAGGGGTTTAACGATGTTTCATTAGATGATAGAAGGAAGAAAATTTTGAGTCTCGTTTATTCCTTTGCCTGGTGAAGGTAAAGAATCATTAAAACTGATATCAGGTTGTATAATTTTCTTTTGAGGAAAAATTTTAATTAAATTTCGTTCTTTTAAGATAAAATTAGAAAAACTAAGAGAATGTGAAATTGTGTATCTACCGCCTTATCCACGCGTTTATAGGGACCTAACATACAATTAAGGCCTCATCGCACAGAAATTCTTTGACCTGATTCGGTGTTTAATGTTAAGCCGGTTTAGAAATATTAATCAATATCTAAAAAACCTACTTTTAGGATCGGGCTAAAATTAAACACAAATTAGAACTTATGCAGACAAATATTTTAATGAGTTTTAAATAATCCGTTTTGGAATTATATAACCAAACCTTTAAAACAATTAAGCTAATTATATCCTCATCCCTAAGTTCGATCGACTTAAAATTCCAGTACTGTAAACACCCTACATAGTACTACCACAGAATCGAATTTCGAGTTCCTACGATAGCCCCACATTCATTCATTCATAGTGTTCTTAGCGCAGTTCCTTTCACGACTAATGTTCTCCACCTTGTTCTATTCTTTGTTAACCTCTTTGTTTCCGCATATTTTCCCTTTTCCATAATCCAATCCACCATTTGAAATCTCTTCCTTCCTCTTCCTTTCCTTGCACTCACTAAACCTTCCATCCCATCCACTAATAAACCGTCTTCTTCTCATACAATGTCCTAGCCGGTTCCTTTTCCTATATTCGATCACATTTAGCATTTTCCTGTTCTCTCTCATTCTCCTTAATACTTCTTCAGTTGTTACATGGTCTTTCCATCTTACATTTATCATTCTGTGCCACACCCGATTCTCAAAAGCATCATTTCCTTTTCTGTCCGCCTTTCTCAAATATCCCCACAGATAGTTGAAATTTTAAAAATGGCTTTAATTACCTTAACCTCTTGTCTGTTTAAGTTTAATTTAATGGCATCAAAGTACCGTATATTGAAATATTTGAGCTAAATTTCAATTTTTAATGTTAAGGGAGTCCGAAAACATTTATTAAATAGGCCGACTACAAACGTACATCCCTTCACAATTTTTCGTGTTTTTTTTTTGTTTCTCGATTAGACGAACGAGAAACATCGAAATTAAAAAAAAAAAAAAAATCATACCCAAAATGTTATCCGATCACCATATCTTTCTTTGTAGCTATAGCTTTTACAGTAGCTACTTAACTACTGCCTGAAAAGTAAGTGTCCTAGGGAATAAATATTAATTTTTTTTTTCAATTCTACTTAATTTCGATTTTGTTTGAAATCTAGACTAAATTAAGAGTTACTAACCAATCGGTAATTTGTTTTTAATTGGGTATTGACTTTAACTACTATTTTTAGTTTTTTTTAAAATCCGTTGTTTTTTTAAGAAAAAAGTTATTTCATTCATTTTACCTTAATTTTATTCTTCTTTGTGAAAAATTATTAAACTTTATATCGATGCATAAATTTAAACCTTTTTACAGTATGTATTTTACCAAAATAAAATTTAAATCTGAAGTAAACTGATGTATCTTCTCGTTTAAATTTGTTATTCTTAAAAAAATTAAAATTATTTAGATTTATTTTTCATTTTATATTATTATGAACATGTGAAGTGTTACAAACATCATTTATAAGTTTTCTGTTATAATCAAGGTTTTATTAAAATCTTGCATTCATAAATATATATATACACGAGTGTATCATTAAGACAATTGTAATATAATCGATTATAAAAGAGTGTCGTTTTCTTTTTTAACACCTCTAATTAAAGAATATTTCTTAACTTTTATGTCATAGAGGTCATAACAGTAAAATAATATATTAACTTTAGGTTTTAAATTCTTAAATTTATATTTTTCAAAAATATTGACGATGAACAGTTGATTACAGGTTATAATTTGTAAAAAGTAATCATAAATATGAACTGTGATATGTAGTAAATATTACTATTATTATTATTATTTTATGAAATTTTAATGATGGGTTAAATTTACAAAAGTAAGATAAAAATATTGTTGAATGTTAAAATAAAAGTGAAATATGTAATCATAATTTTTTTTTTTTCACTTTAGCTTCACTAATTGAAGTAAATGAGTAACTAACTACAGCTGTAAATGTATATTTAATTCATCCATCGATGATTATTTTAAATCTTTTATATTTTAGTTAATAAAATGTATTTTGATAAAAAAAAAAGATTAAATAATTATAAAAGATTATAAAAATGATGTGGCCACCATTTTGAAGTTTCAGAACGTTTTATACCGAATTTTTTATTTACTAGAGAAAGTGATTGTAAATATGTGTACCAAATATTACAATGATTTTTCAATCTTATCTCGAGATATAAATTTTTCTTTAAAAAATACAAAATGTGGAAAGAAAATGAATATTTTTGTTTTTGTTGATAAGTAGTATCGACATAAAATTATACTTGGCTATTCACAAAATAGCCAAGTATACGTTTTTGCTGCACCTGTATATATGTATGTATATATATATATACATTTTGTCCGAGGAGGTTTTGCCTTACATTGAGGGACTGATTCAGGACTTCAAAATAAACAAAAATTAGTCAGGACAAAACTTCTGTAGTTAATAATAATAGAAAGTTTATCTAATAAAACATAATTCAATTACACAATCATTAAAAAATGTAAATGGTCGCCACTTGAAATTTTCTAAGGTAAATCTTTCAAACTTATTTATTTTGTTGTGCAATTATTTAAGGTTTTATTAAAATACCTCACTCAGTTCTTAAGGAACAAATTTTGATTTCAAATACCGCAAAATGGCAGAAAGTGGTAAACTCTTGTATTTAAATAAATTTTATTTTAATATGAATATTTTTTGCAATGTTTTCTGTCAAGTAAGACGTGCAGCTTTATTATTTAAAAATAAAACTTGACAAGTGGGCGCATTTACGATCTATTTACTTTGATAATCTTAGTTGAAAATTTTTCATTATTCACCGTAACATGGAAGTCATATATGTGCAACTTCTTGAATTTTAGTTTTTCTAACGTTTGCGATCGCTTCACATTCACTTTACTCTTGAGAAAATCCCAAAGAAAAAATGCATACGGAGAAATCAGGAGGTCTAGCCGACCAAACAATGTCTCCATTTTTAAATACGATATGGTTCGGAAGAGTTCTCTTAAAGCACTAACAGACACACTTGTTGCTACAAGTGTAAATTACATAGTTCCAGCAAGGCGGTGCTCCGCCTTGCTGGAACTATGTAATTTATGAAAATCGAGCTAATTCTTGTCTTAAAAATGATGTGTCCATGATGTGCACCTGCTTTAAATTCAATGTGGACCCGGTTTTCTACAAATTTTAACCCATAATTTATTACATGAACAGGCGGTACTCGCCCTTGACGAGGAAAGTTGTACCGATTGTGAAATAACCTTCGTACAATTGTCGCGTAGTTACTCGTACCATTTTTATAAATTCAGAAAGGATGATGTGCACCTGACCACCATCCATATTTACTAATTGGAACTAAAAATCTGACAATATACACTCAAATTCAGCACACTCACCCAAACGTCAAATGAATAACCAAGCTGTTACATTTTCCTGCTTTACTGATGAACCCTGTATATATATATATATATATATATATATATATATATACACGTTTAATTGCAATGTCTTTGTTTTTTATAAAAAATTATTTTTTAGCTAATGAATAGATAAATAAGATAGTAAGCTCAATTTAATTTCTCTGAGAGTAATGTTTTTCAACAAGGAGTCAATGATTGTTGCAAAAAATTGATGATATCTTGTGAACTTAATATCATTTTGCGTTTCGATAGGTTTAACTTATTCGTGTACAACATTATATAAGGCCAGTCAAAAAAGTATCGGAAAAATCAATTTCCCAATAATTCGGGCATGAGGTACCGGTTTTATTCAAAATCAGCTTATTGGTTTATCGTTATTGTTTTGGCATTTAGTAAAAAAACAACGATAATATTTATTTATTGCTATTAGTTAATTTTACTATAAATATACCCGTACCAGAGATCTGTAGATAAATAATATTCTCTGTACAGGTTTACATATTAAACTTAGCTTTATAAACTGCGTATTATTTGTTAATTATAAAAAAGTACGCTTCCGGATTAAGTTAAAAAGTAATATTTAAATAATGAATTTTACTTAACGATTTTTTCAACGAGTTTTTATTAATTTTTAAAAAGGTTCGTTTAATCTACACGTTCGTAAATTAGATAGTATAAATTGTTTTCTAATAATTACTCCGAATTTATGTAATTTGTGATTAGTACAGTTTCATGATTTGTTGGCTAGTTTTATAATACATATATACAAATAAATATATAACAATGCAGATAAATGTGCGAGTAGATGGTTTCATGAATACGTCTTAATGGATTGCGTGGTTATAAGATTTTACTCATGCATAGATCCTGGCACTGGTATGTATGTACTCATAATGGTATGTTGACATACTTTTTCTACAAAACTACAAGTAAATATAAATTGTATTAAATATAATAATATATCATTTTGTTTATGATTAAAAAATTATACAAAATGAATACTGTTACATATAATAAAATACAATAATAAAAATAATTGCTATAGTATATTTTTAATTACCATAATAAATTAGGAATTTGATAGTAATCATTATTTATTAGTATGAGAAAGTTTTCATAGAAATTTATTGAAGATAATTAGTCTATTATAGTACAGTTGGCGGGAAGTAATGGGATTGGTAGACCACTATTAAACGCATGCTACTTGGCTTTCCCTCTGCTCGTGTTTGTAGTGTTACTTATTGTAACTATACCCAGGTCATTTTTAAATGGCCCACTTAGCATATATTAATACTGTACCCGATTTATACAATAAATAGGTAGATGATTCAATCGGTTATTTTATTTTAAAAGTAGCTTTAGTAGTTTTTAAAAATTATTATTTTTTTTATTATTAATGTCAGTTATCAGTTATAAATAGATTAAATAAATGATCGTTAATAAATAAATAAAAAAACTCTTGCGCAAGAAGACGACTTTTCGTTTCCGATGTCCTCTATTTCGCACTCAGAAACGCACTGATTTTTTTCAGAGTACAGTGCACTGCACACATTCTATTAACAAGTAGACCCTATATACACTACCATCAAGTTTCAATTCACTCACCATTGTGACTCACTGTTTCAACATAACCTCAAATTGGGGTTACGTTGTCTAAATCGACTTTAAATTGAGCGTAACTGAAGAACGACTCGACCAATCTTCATCAAAATGTCATATGCACAACTTCAGTTACTGTACTATACCATATCTAAATTTCAATGAAATTTATCTAGTAGTTTTTGAGATTCTTGAGGCACAAATTTTACACACAGAGGTATATATATATATATATATATATATATATATATATATATATATATATAAATATATATATATAAAAGAAAATTACATTTTAAGGGAATGGTATTTTGGTACTCCTCATACCTCAAAACGTAAAGAAAATTCAATTTCACCCTCAATACCACGTTTGACTGAAGGTATATCGTAATTTTCTTCGAAAAGTTGGTAAAATATAATATTGGTAGCAAATTCTTTCTGTCACTTTTAGAACGTTTATGTTTGTTGATATTTATTTATTTATACGCTACTTTTTTCTTTAATCCATCGGTTACAATACCTGTTTAGAATTATTGATACGAGTTTTAGGCTGTGATATATATGTTACCGTGGAAAACCGATAACTGCCAAATGTTGATATTCTCCACTGAATGTCGACACATACCAAATACCTCGGTGAAAAACCGAAATATTTGCTCATTCGGACCTTCGCCGGTATTTGTTGACAAACATAGATAAGCCCTAGTTGAAACAAACACAGATAAGCTGTGGGGGTCGAAGCGAAAACTAGAAATTAAAAAAAAACTTACCAAATTCCGATCTCTAAGTATCCCTCGTAAAAAACAGAAAGTTTTAATTTAAGCCAAATATAACCTACGCTCGCTTCACTCGCTAACTTCGTCTAACATTCTAACATTAAATATAAAAATTGTTATTCTCCAACATTGGAGGCGATTAATCAAATTTACCGCATATAAAAAAACTTAATCAAATTTTCAGAATTCTATAAATTAAAAGGGCCATTCAGGATATACATATTATGTTAACTGAATTGATGAACGATAACGATACAAATAAATGGTCAGGTGATTTGCCCTTTGTTCAGTTTTTTATAAAAATCTATTTATTCAACTTTCACCGTCAGTGGATGCTGAAAACAAAAAATGAATCCGATTAATCGCCTCCTGTGTTAGAGAATAAAATACATAATTTGTATATTTAACGTTAATTAGACGAGGTTAGCGAGCGTAGGTTATGTTTGGCTTAAATTTAGACTTCCTTTTTTTACGAAGGTTTCTCGTAATCTATTTATCTTAGAGATTGGTATTGGGTGATTTTTTCCCCTTAATTTCTAGTGGTTTTTTCGACCTCCAGAGCTTATCTGTGTTTGTTGACGTATATCGGCGAAGGTCTAAATAAATAAATATTTCGGTCATCATTATTAAATATTTATTATGCTTACGTATGTTCTAGTGTGAAATATTGAATCATTTCTTAGAGTTCTCTAAAAAAAAATAAATAAAATCAGAAAGTTTTTTCCTCGTGATTATATTTATTAACGTGCAATCGTTGCTAAAAATAACGGTCACTTATTCTTAAAAACCTTTGACAAACTGTACAGCAGAACTGTTTTCGTGTATCTCGACACAGTACTTCGGCTTACGAGAAAAGGCCTTACTATCTTTAATAAAATAAAAGACCTTACGAGGTCTATAAAAGAGAAGATCCTTACGAGAAAATAATCTTATTAAGAGAGCTTTAGGTAACAAGTACCCGGAAGAATTTGTATCTAAGTTACTATTTTATATTCATATTAAAGGAAGTAATTATAATTTTATTACAATTCTTTAGCAGCATTATAATTATAATTTTCTATATATAATCTTATAAATAAATCTTAATTTTCTATAAAACTTTTCATTTTGTATAATAATAATAATAATAATACACTTAGAATCACAATTATCTTATTGTTGTACTACATAATATTTTTTTTGTAAAAGTATGACAATAGGTGTAATGAATATACAATACTTAAGACCTTGAGAATCCTCAGCCTTGTACCGATTTAAGATTTATTATTATTTAAATAGTAATATTTCATATATGGTATTTCTTAAAGAAGCATTGTTGTTTTAATTTTCTCACGATTTGAATCGTCGATTTAAATTTTCATTTTTACTTTTTTATTTTATTAATACGTGTTTTGTATTCAGTTTTTTCTCTTTTGGTTATTTGAATATATTTTATTTCATTTATAGATTATATCGTATAATATATTTTTGAACAATACATGAATATTATCTATTAGTTACATCTAAGATAGGCTTTAATAAAATGTAAGATTTTAATCGATTATCTATTTTTATATTATTGTTAGCGCGTGTAAAGAATATATGTTTTTATTTCTAACATTACTCTCATATATAAACACACACAGGTGTTCATAAACAGAATACAACTCTTAAATATACTTCAAGTGTTCAACAAAGAAAAATGGCCCCCCTTTAAAAGGGATCTATTTTTCGGTGTGAGACCGCTCGCTATATCTACAAGCCTGTATGGAGTTAATAAAGTTTTACATAGGGTAGGAGTGTGACAGACCATTTTAAAGAGCGTTGAAAAACAGCAATCTCGACATACAAAACATCGGGTTACAACCATCCTGACCAAAATGGTAGCTATTTAACATTTTAACATTAGTTTCAAAACTCTTTAGTATACTCCATCTTGAGTCCAAATCGAGGTCTCGTACAAAACAAATAGATTTTTTGAGGTAGGAGTATCTACTGAATTTAATTTTCTATGTTTAACTGTTGAAATGTCAAAGGACTTCCAAAATTTGTTAAAATTATTCTGCAGTTTTATATTAAAACAATAGTTATATTACAAACAAAAATAAATATCTGAGATGCGTGGTTAATCGAAACCCAACCATCAAAGAACATCGGTATCGACGATCAGTATTAGTGTCGTATATCTAAACCATTTTAAAATAAAGCTACCCAAAAACTCGAAATATGAAAATTTTATCGATAAAAATATCTTAATACTATCTGTGTATATATATATTTATGTTGGTAATTATTTATAACAGTTCATTCTAACACATAATGACAATTTTTGTAATGTTATCAAATTATACGATCGTTATACCAAACTTAACTTTGTATTAATTCATTAATAAATTAATGTTATTGTAATAAGCGCAAATATGAGTATTTCAGAAATAACACTTTAAAAAGAGATACGCTAAACAATATAAGTGTTAAATTGATAGAATTTCTTCATCTGCATTCATATGTATTATACATAATTATACGTTAAACCGATCGTCTCGAATTTTTACGGTCACTTTCATGAAAATGAATCTATGTTATAGTTTCTAAAGTAATTTTATATCGTTATTAATATAACGGAGCCGTTCCCCGAGGCGGAGTGTTAACGACTCGGACTTTCAACCGGAGGTCCCGGCTTCAAATCCTGATCAGGCACGGCATTTTTCACATGTTACAAAATTCATTTATCCTTTCAACCAAAGTAAGTGTAAGAGGACGAAGCCTGTTATTATTTTTATTTTTTGGGTCGTCGGAGGACCCCATTTACGGGCAGAGTGTAAAACCAGATTCCGCAAGACCTTTTTTAAGTGCGTGTGTGTGCCTGCGCCTTACCGACTAAACCTCCTGTCTCACCACCTCTCCTCCCGGGGCCGGACCGGCAATCAAGTATTACTCAACTCCGGGAGGCGCCTTCGAGCTCGTGGGATCCAGAGTTCTTGTGCTTCATCGCCGACGCCAATCTGCGCAAGCGCGGACGTACGACGACTACGCAGAAGGCTGTCCTTCACCCGATCGCTCTCCAGTCCTTTTCTTCACCTGTTACACAGGGCTTTGTTTAGATAATCTATTCTACTAGAAAGAATAGATTAGATTTCCTCCTCCTTTCCTGTGCTTCCTTAGCCCGAAGTGTAGCCCCAGCGAATTCCTCAACTGCTCTCCAGTTGTCCTCCGAGTTTAGCATATACGCCATCAGATCTTCCGGCTCTAGGCTACTGATGCCAGCACGCCCGCGGTGTTCTTCCCACTACAGACAGAGGAACAGTGTATGTTCTACTGTGTCTTGAACATCACAGTACATGCATTCGGGTGACTCCCGCCTGCCAATACCATACAGGTATGACTCAAAATTGCCATGACCTGTCATCAGCTGTGAAACATGATAACTCATGTCACTATGTTTTCTCTTATTCCATACTACCAGGTTAGGTAAATAAATTACCATCAGCCTGTTATTACTATGTAAATAATTAAATTATTATCTTATAAACTATGATTTCTTTACCTAAACCTGGACGATTTAATTTAACGAAAACGTTTTAAAAACTAACCTACTTAACCGGTACATCGCATAATTGGAGATCTGGATAAAGTGAAGGGGATTATAATTAGAAAGAGAAAAGTATGAAAATTAATTTTTAGTTACACCGGTTATAACCAACCGTCTTCATTATCCTTTTGCTTAACTATTATAAATTTGCTGAAAAGAATAATTAAAAATATTCGCCTATCTCAAACACCAGACAGCAGAATTATTTACGTGTAACTCAACATAATATTTAGGCTTACCAGCAAGTATCTAATTACGCTTCAGTTTTTATTTTTTAATAAATTTCTGAACCGTTTCGAAAATTTTTTTACCGATTACTTTAAAATACAATTAAAAGATTTTCTTTTATATAAAAAGATATTCCAATGTCGATGCGGTTTTAAATAATATTAGCCGATCTCCGTGGCGTAGTTATAGCGACTCGGCCTTTGATCCGGAGGTCCCGGGTTCGAATCCCGGTCAAGCATGGCATTTTTCATACGCTATAAAAATTCCATTTCCATATGCCACGGACAAATTTCAAGTTTACGTGACGAAATCAATAAATAAAAAAAATAAAAATAAAAAAGTCCTTAATTTTTCTGCATTCCCCTCAACGTACGATAAAATATATATAAATACGTGGTCAAATCATTTTTATTTAAACCTTACCATTATTTCGTATATTAATATTTTTTTTAATAATAACTATTAATCACATTTATATTCTATTTTATTATTAATTGTGATGCTACTTGATTAAGGAGATTTTACTATGGTATCTTGTAATCTATTCAGGAAAATGTTGGGGTACTTCCTTATTTTATCCGTGGAGGGAGGTGATCTATATAACGTATTATTTTGTACGATTTAGAACAAACGATCTGTTTATTTTACTCGATCTGTTTTTACTCGAAATGTTTTACTCGATGTACTCGATCTGTTTATTTTACTCGATTTATTTTAAACGATCTGTATATTAATAATAAAATTATTCTGAAAGAGATCAAGTAAAGTGAAAATAAAAATATTAACGAATTAATACCAAACGATAATTTATTTATCGGTTACATTATATGAATTGCCTTATATTATAGTAGGTAGAAAAGATATTCCGTTTTGATAGAAACGACAAATGACGATAGTATTGCACCACACCGCAAATTCTTCGATGCGCGTAAATAAATCATTCTTTTATTATTTCATTCGCCTGCAATTACATATTTTTAATTTAAATTTTTATTTATTTTTACATTATTTTACGGAATATATTGGTATTTTACTTTCACGGATGATATTTTGTCTTTTCTCATTACGTTCAGTTGTAATATATACCGGTACATCATATCGAGCTCCGAAATAGAGTTTTGATTTATCTTTCTATTTCGCGTGACCGAATACATATACGGTTATGAAATTTATTCCTCGAGAAGATCGATTAATTTTAATAAGTTTACGTTACTGAATATTATTTTTTGATGACCTCTCACTAATTTATTAGTATTTTAAAAAGATTTGGTTAGAGAATTCTGTAATTCGCATTATAAGAATGCTTAGACATCATAAAGAAATTAGGGTCACACTATACGTTCATTTTAAATATTAATTAAAACACTAAAGACATCCATATAAAAACATAGTGATTCTAAATAATTCGATTGTAAGAGCCATATAATTAATGACTCTTATAGTAAGAATATTAATAGGAGCACAAAAAAGTAGACCCTTAATTTTTACTCACGCCCCATTTTTCATATCGATTATTGTTAGAAGTAAAATCTCTTTTAACATTTTATTTTATATTTGTTACTCCTGAATCGTTTATAATTATATACTAGATTTGTAGAAATAAAGGCTCTAATCGACCAGTTTAGATACTCATACAAAACAGTACTTTATATATGAAGTGTTAATAAAGTATAAACGCCTTAAATAATCTTTCGACCGTTAAACACACAAAAATTAAATTAAGCAATTGCTTCTTCATCAAAATTATATGTTTTTCGGTACGAGACCACTACATCCCCAAGAACCTAGAAGGCTTCCGTGAACGGCGACTCAAACATTTTAAAGCGGAACGGTAGGGTTCGGACACATTATTTTAAAGGGCGTTGAATAATATTATTACGTTTTAAATTTCATATTATAATTTTTTCTATTTAGTAGAGATTTAATTGTAATAAATTCCCACCTGTAAAAAGAGAAGTTAATAAAATTACCCGATCGTTCAACTGTGGAATTGGATATGTTTTTTATACCAGGCATCATCAGGGTCGGAACCATTTTCTATCGCTGGCTGGCTGTATATTTATACAGTATAAAGTAGAACAGAATAACCTTTTATTGTTCCAACTAACCAGTTCATAATTTAAAAAAAGAAAATAATTTTTGAAGTGAATTTTTTTATCTTCTTCTTTGCTTAGCAACACACAGGTTGGTTTGCAGCGGTTCTTCAGAGTACTCAATCTAATCCTAGTCCTTTAAGTTATTTATACGACTGACAACCAAACCTGTGAATCATTTGACCGGTATATTACAGCCGAGGTCTGTCCCTACAATTCGTACACTGCATAGAACCTTCCTCAACATTTAATAACAAGCAGTCGTGCCTAAACACATATCCAATCCAGTTGTTTCTTCTCTTCCTCATGCGATCCATCAAACTGCGGTCTTCGTTTTTTCTCAAAACCTCTTCGTTGCTTGCTTTCCCTGTTATCTAGAACATTTTCGGTAGTACCATAACTCAAAGGCTTTAAACCTCCTTCTTTCCATCTTTCCATCTTCCCAATTGTCCAAGACTCACTTCCGTATAATTACTCTCCACACGTAAGTTTTTAGCAACTGTTTCCTTAATTCCAGATTAATATTATTTGATGTGAACAATTTTCCTTTCATATTGAAAGCTGCTTTGGCTTGGTTTATCCTACTTATTACATCCTTCCTGCTACCGCCATCAGTTGTAATTTTGCTACTCAAGTACGTAAAATCCGTAACACTTCCTAGATGCCTTTCATTTAACGTTATATAAGGTATCAAATTTTATTTGCTCGCAATAGTTCTTTTTGTCTTATCATAATTGATATTTACGTTATAAGTGGCAAGGGTGTTATCCACTTCTGAAGGAAGTTCTCGTAGAAATTCTCTTCCTCACTTTCAGCTAAAACCACAATATCTTCCGAAAATCATAACTATTTTTTGACTTTGTATCTTAAAACCATCTCCTGACTGTACTTCACTTCTGTCTCCCTTAGAATTCTAAACAAAAGGTTCCATTCGACTCTATCAAAAGCTCTTTGTAAATCTACAAAGGCAACAAAGGTATTTTTATCTTTCCTCAACTGTTTTACCAGAATTAATCTAAGCGATAGAACTGCGTCTCTTGTACCCGCTCCCTTCCTGAAACCAAATTGCTCTTCAGTAAGTGAAAAATCTGTCTTGGCTTCTATTCTTTTAAGAATGATCGTTGTTAATATTTTTGAGGCATGCGATATTAAGGTCAAGGTCGGGTAGTGTTCGCACTTTTTAGCATAAGCCTTTTTTGGAATGGAATGCAAAGTTGGCAGGAGTCTATTACTCCCTACTTTATCGCAGAACCTGGACAGAGTCCCTTGCTGCTGGATCATTCTAATCGGGCTTGTTTTTAAAGGGTTATTTTTTTTAATCTCGGATCTAATTTTTCAAGTTTTGTCTATTATTATTTTAGTGAATTTAAGACGGATTTAATTGCATTCCAATCCGTTGTTAAACCAGCGTTATCGAACCCATTTCATGGGCCGACCGCGGAAGGCTAGGCTTATAAAGCCTGTCCTCCCGACGTAATTCCCCTTCAGACCGTCCACTGAAGTCCTTTCGGTGCTAACTCTTTAATAGGCTAGCAGGAATACGCCACAACGGGGCACTAGCTATAAGGAGAGAGCAATGCGTCCCCTTTTCCGGAGGAGTCGCAATTGCTGGGATATTTTGTCTTACTGTAAGTTTTTTTTTTAAATTTAGACCGCGTTTTTGTTTTATGCGCGACTTACCGTGTTTGACGTCTTCAAACTATATAACTCGCGAAAACTTTTCACTCGCGACCCCGGAAACGCGTCTGACGCACTATTCCGTTTATGGCTCATGCGATATGGAGGCCCCTAAGCCTGGTTTGTCGATTTCCTTTTTTGGCAGAGGTACATTTACGCATTTTTTTAAATCTATTGGAACACTTCCAGTTTCATAAATATCACATACTAATCTATAAAGTGATCTTTTATCAGGTTAGGGAATCATTTTCGAATCTTAAAGTAAGCGGGTTATAAATCTTCCGCCGTTAAAATCAAGAGTTGTTATATAAATTATTTTAATTTGTTAATTTTTGAATTATCGTCGACTCGGTTTAATTTTTCTAGATGAAACGTCGAGGCGAAAATATTTCATAACGGTAGAGGGCACAATCTTTAAATATTAAACAATTTTTTTTTTCAAAAAATAATTTATGTAATAATTTTATTACCGTTAAACAGATCATTTCAGAGTTTTTTTATTTTTTAATAAAAAAAGTAATTTAAATTGTTTGGGTAATCCTCGACAATTATTTAAGAATGATTAAATGTTAAGCTCTATGGAAATATCGGGAATATTCTGTAACATCGTTGTCACCTTTTAGTCATTTATTTGTAGTAACATTATATAATATATTATTATTTTTTGTGGATATTCTTCGATTACAGACTTTGAGTTACACATCGAAATTGCACTATTATATGACAGGCCTAATATATCATAGTACAAAATGGCGTTATAATTTTTTTATTTATTTATTTTTTTTTTATGAAAGAATTGAAGGCGATTATCACATAATTCGGTGAAATTTTAAGTTAAAAATAAAGATTTTACTGACACCTTAACACGTTACCAACAACAATAATAATAGAATGTTGTTACGTGTTATGCTGCGTGTCTATTTTGTTAATAACTAATTTGATGTTATATAAACGATATTATATCTGCTTGACCGTTCTTTACCCATGTTAATTCTTACACGTTTTTATTATATTTTTGCTATTCCATAACCTTTTATTAAATTCATATTTTTAAGTAGGACTACTCGTTAAAAAAAATCACTTCAGTATTAAAATTATAAATAAGGTAATTGTAGTAGAATAAACTCGACTAAGTCTATTTTAACGTGTAGACGCTGAGTACCTAGTTATTATGTTTAACAGTAACTCCACTTTCTTTTCATTCTGTTAATACAATTTTTTTTAATGAATACTATTAATAATTTAGGTCTTTAATGATCATTATCATCCATAGTCCTCTTCTTAAAGAACAGTGTCAAGATAATAGATGTACTATGTAAGAGAAGTAAGGTAGTAGAGCTGCGATTATCTGGACACTTATTATCTGAATTTTCAGTTACGTAAATCCTTTTTTACCCGAATTTCAAACGAAGATATGTGATTATATTTTCTTTGCACTGATCTATTCACGCTATATTTTCGCCGTTGAGATGAAATAAGTGCTTCATTATAAAGGTAAAAAAGCCGACAAAGCTTCGCTTTCGACAAACTTATTAGGAGAAAAATTTGAAGCATTTAATATGGAAGTAAAGATTTATGCAAATATCTGATGTGGATACCACATGACATCCTTCTACGCCTATTAAATTGCATATACACGTTTTTGTTTTAAATGAAAAGTACATAAGATTTTATTTCCTAATAACTTGCGATTTTTTTTCATTTTTTTGTTTTATTGATATTATTAAATTATTATTTAACATAAATTTATTTTTTTACCATCAGAGGTTAATAATTTATTAATAAATCAATATATTTAAACTAAAAAAAAAGGAAATGAAGTCGGATTTGAACCGATGTGCGTTCCCCTTGTAAGATCCAAATATTTCATTAATTAAAATTTTATTTGGCTATAACTCTGGGACCAATAAAAATAAGTACCACTTATACCGTTGAAAAGCTCTCAATGAGAGCCTATTACTACAGTTAAGAAAGAGTCCAAAATCAAATTTTTTTTATTTTGGGCTTTTTTGGACATTTTTGGTCAAGTCGATTGCAATCAAAAGGGAAGGTGCACAATTAAATGTTACAACAGTCCTAATCCAAATTTTCAACATTTCACAGCTAATCGTTTTTGAGTTATGTGAGATACATACGTACGTACAGACGTCACGCCGAAACTAGTCAAAATGTATTCAGGGATGGTCAAAATGATTATTTCTGTTGAAATCTGAAAACCGAAATTTTTCGCGATCACAATACTTCCTTTACTTCGCACAAGGAACTAAAAAAGATGTAAACGTTTGGGGTAAGGGATCCATGATTGCTGTACATCCAAATACACAAAGCCCTTTCCAAATACAAAAAGGAAATAATAACGCATGGAATGCGTTATTATCGCTGCCAATGCTACTTTATAATCTACAGATAGAACTATTCGTACCTATCTGTTAACGATTTTCAAACTTTTAACGAGTAAATACATTGTAGCTTTTATGAAGCAATCATTCTCTCTCCTAATAGACGATCGAGCTTCCCAGCAGTATTTTTAATTCAAATTCTTTCCTACCAAAACCTTTTTTAACCGACTTCAAAAAGGAGGTTATCAATTCGACTTTTTTTAATCTAGTTTATGCAATATCTCCGACGTTATTAAACCGATTCTTGTTTAGTCGAAAGAGTATACTTTCGAAATGGTCCCACATAAATTTTAACCAAATCCGATGATAATCTTAGGAAAAATACCAAAAAGACCGAACGGCTCGACACCCTTAGATGCTGACCGCTCGCGCAGCACAAAAGGAGAAGGTTTTATGAAATAATTTATAAAAAATAAAAATAAAAACCGACTTCACCAAGTAATAGTACTAAAACGTTACAAATAATTATATTTTTATTTATTAACTAAAATGAAAATATTTACAACAAATAATTATTTTTGAAGTCGGTGCCAGCCAATACAAGTTAAACATTAAGTTACGTAAAGTTAGTACCTCAACCGACCGTTAGGCGGCTAAACGGGATTATCATATGTAAAATTGGATTTAAGAGCATATAAGACAGGGTTTTACTATCATACCTCATCTTGAGTTCACTAAGGCAATATATATTTGGTGATAATATATGTACCTAAGCATCTATAAAATTGAGGCGGTAGGCACGCTCAACGCTGATAACGTGGTACAGAAGATGCTCCAAGGAGAACGGGAATACGGTATAATAACGGGATTCATAACAAATACGAAACGGGGAAAGATTGGGAAGCGAGGGGGTGACGGATAGCCCCCATGTGCAGCTGCTGTTCGCCGGTGCTTACACGGGTGGACAGTAGTTATGAGGCACGGGGACTCCAGAGCCTCCGAGCACTAAAATACCGCAATCCCAGCGGGGACGCCTCCTCCTGGAATGTCTCCTCTAGAGGCGAAGGCATAGACAGAGTCACGTCTTCTGAAGTGGGAACAGGGACGACATAATCGGGCCTGGTAACTCCGCTCCAGAAGTTAGTGGCAGAGCAAAAAAGATAAAAGACAATATCCTACCGGCGAGCCGGCCTGTCCTGCCGGACGTACAACCAGCAGACGGGGAGCCTCGTTAGAGTATTGAAAAATCCCCCGGGCTGCGTTATACTTAACTGTGTCCGGCCTTGTGGAGAAGGGGAAAAAAGAAGCATCTATAAAATATACTTATAACACATTTTTGTATGTCGTATTTTATTCTTATATTATATTTTTGTAGATCTCATTTTATTGTAGTAAAACTTCTATTACCAATTTTGCATTGTTTCAAGTAGTATTTATATTATATAGATGATAGTTTTTTGTATTTTTTTGTTTAACTTGTGTTGGCTGGTACCACTTCAAAAGTAGTTATTTGTCATAAATACTTTTACATTTAGTTGATAAATAAGAATGTAATTATTTTTAATATTTTAGTACTATTATTTGTTGAAGTCGGTTTTTATTTTTATTTTTTATAAATTATCTTATTCGTCCTACTGTTAAATTAATTAATGAAACGGGAGTACATAATGTAATAATATTTTGTAAAAATTGTGTGGAACAAAAATAAGTCCTACTTTCTGAAAGTCGATATAATACTTAAAAATGAGAAAAGGCACCTTACTAGAATCGGTCTTCAGAAAAAACTGATAAAAAACTAAGACGATAATTAAAACTATTTTAAACCTTGATAAAGTTATGGAACGTTAAAAACTAAGTAACCGGGAAGAAAAACGGAATAAAACTTTCCAGAATAATGCAGAAAATACTCCCTGAATTAAAGCTACGCTAGCTTTAATTCAGGCAAACTAACTATTTTTTACGTTCCTGACTATACCATTATTTCAGGTGAAGCATCTGTGTTGGCTTGTCTTTTGATTAATATCTCCGGGCTGGGTCAACGTAAATTCTTCGAAAATGGCTGAAAAAAATGTCTATATATCTAGAATTGATAGCATTAAACTTTGAACAAAATTAAAAAAGGAGGAAAAGTAGTTTTTGTCATTTTTAATTTTTGATAATTTTTTTTGTTTGAATGGTGGTCGTAGAAAACTGAGCTTTTGTACGATGAAATTAATTATTATATATTTTTTAAATTCCAAATTAATGGAATGTAGTGGTGGGGTAATATTCAATTTTATCCAGTTTTAGCCTCATATCTCGTAAAGCCGTTGGCCAAAAGGTTGAAATTTAGTACAAATATTTCGCTACACGAGTATATATATATACTTGTATAGCGAAGTAAGCGCAAGCGCTTTAGTTACAATTATTGAATTAAATAAACAGATTATATTATATTTAAATAAAATGGTAAATATTTTTAATTAAATTGTATGTGTGTGTGTGTGTGTGTGTGTGTGTGTGTGTGTGTGTGTGTGTGTGTGTGTGTGTGTGTGTGTGTGTGTGTGTGTGTGTGTGTGTGTGTGTGTGTGTGTGTGTGTGTGTGTGTGTGTGTGTGTGTGTGTGTGTGTGTGTGTGTGTGTGTGTGTGTGTGTGTGTGTGTGTGTGTGTGTGTAAGCCGGGCATCAGAAAAAACCGCGTGACGGGAAACTACAACTGTGTTGTCAGCTTTATTCTAGCCTATTAACATTGCACCAAATCGGGCCAGGATATTGAAGTAAATAGTTTTTTCGGTAAATAGAATTTAAGTCACCAAAGAACAAGGGGGCTGAATGGAACCCGTACTTAAAATATATATATTTTTTTTAATTAAAAAATTTTAAAATCAAATTAATATAGAAGACAGATTTTTTAAAGGAGTACCATGGAACCCGCTAAACAATTAAAAAAATGTTTTGAATTTTCTATAATTTCTGATAATTTATCTGATTTTCAAGTTGTGGCTGTTAATAAAAATGTTATATGAGGTAAGCAAGGATAGGACTCAAATTTATTTAATAAAAGGTTTGATTTTTCGAAATACTTTCATTAAATTCTTATTATATTCATTCATTAAATTCTTTCGAAGTACAGTTTATCTTTTGATGATAGAACATGATTTAATCAAGAGGGTTAACTCGGATCCAAATGTTTTAGTTAGAATTTTGATTTTTTTGAAATATTTTTTTAATATCAGACTAAATGGGTTAACTCAACATTTTTCATGTTCAAAAAAAAAATTGCAAAAATATGAAGATTATTTTTGCACTTGTAATCTAAATAATTAAGTCATTAATATTTAAAATTCCTACGGGGTATTTAAAATAAAAATCTGTCAAGAGCAGAACCGGGTAAGTTAAGCAACTTTTTTTTTTATTTTACCATAAAATGGTTCGAAAGGTATAATTCTTCAGTAAGAGACTATTTTTATTTTGGGTCATACTCAGAGTTTTATGTTGGTATAATCGTTTGAAAAACCGGATGTTTCAGATCCTTTTAGAAGAAAAAATACTTTTTTTATAATTAGAGAAAGTAAAAAATATCTTGTTTACGATATACCAGTGAGCACAAAAAATAATTTAAGTTTTCTTTCTATTTATCACTTGATATCGTATTCACTCAGTATGTTGAACATTCTTATAATTAACTAATTTTTTTTCCTGATTAAATTTTTTTAAGTTTAACAATTTTTTTTAAGGAAAGACATTATTTTAACCGTACGCTATCTTTTAGTTGAATCATGTATGATTTTCCTTTACAAAACATAAATTGTAATTTACATATTTAATGTAACCGATATAGATTAAACCAGTATTTTTTATTACGTTTAAATTAAATCGGAAAAAATTACTTATTGATGTATTTAGATAGGCACTATTCAGTTTAGCTTAAAAAAGAAAAAACTAAAAATATAGATTGTTGCATTTAAATATTTATTAAATACGTGAATGAGAATAAAACTAGGTGATATACGAATTGTTGTCAAACTTAAAAACCATGATGACTTTGTTATTGCGCTTTTTGAGGTTACAATATTTATAATCAAATTTCTTTGTGGTTCGCTTTTAATTTTTTTATTTCTTTTCTTCTATTTTCATTTACAATAAACGCAAGAAGTGACGGCATAAAAGAAGAAGAGAAATGTGATAAGTGAATGACTATCAATATAACATTACAATGCAGCGACAGTAACATAACAATGGAACATACACACACACACACACACACATACATATATAAACCGGCCTTTCCCAACAACCAAACTCGGTAACGACAAATACGCAGTATGGTATAACGGTATTGCATTAAGCGGAACGAGACGATATTGTATGCTATGTTTGAGTAAGGGGAGGGGAAACTTCATTTAAAGAAAACTAAATTATTTATTCGCCTTTTTTTATGTATTTAGTATTATAGTAAAATTATAATTATCCGACGATCGATGATTTGATCTTCTAATCGATTAATTAATGACACCATATTATCTTTCTTCGATTAAAAGTTTCATGAATATTTCTCAGATAGTTTCATTTTACTTTTCTGAATACTGTAACTTTTTACATTTACAGAAAACTATTGTAAATAATCAAATTCTTGATCTTTGGATTCAAAAATATAAAGTAAACTAAGTTTTGGCGTCTATTTTATTAGATTTATCTGGAAAGTTAACTTGACTAATCTTGAAGACTCTGACTTGAGGTTAATCAGTTACCATGAAATTTGATAAATTGATATTTTTAAAAAAACCGGATTAGCGGGTAGGGTAATTACATTTCTTTTATAACTACTTTTTCGAGCTAGGTGTAATCTGATGAAAACTTAATTTTCATTTAAATACATTGGAAATGTAGTCACCATGCTGGTTTCATGTTAGTTGATTTTCAGTTCGACTCCCGGCAAAGATCTGGCATTTTTTTATCTATCAGTTTATCTTCTCCATCTTCCTCGTTAAAATAAATCCAAGGTTGTAGTAATAACAGTAGTAAAATGAAATCCAAAGTTGTAGTAATAAATATAACTAAATTAAGGTGTGGTAAATCGAGGGACCTTACTCTATCTGCCGTAGACACAGATTATAGAGTAAATCTTTTACATTTTAACAGATTCTTCGATGTAAAAATTTAAATGCGCAAATGATTTTAACCCGTTTTTCCCATAAAAAATAAATTAATAAATTCCCATAGCCCATAAATAATTAGTTGCTTTATATTACCTATTTGTCATTCTTATGGACATGGATCGTATCCATGTCGAATAACAGATTCATGATCGTATCCATCACATAACAGATTCATATTCTTCGTGTTGTTTGTGACGTATAATTTATTTATTTTGTAATTAAAATGATACTAATAATTTTAATCTGTCTAATCTCTTAATTTCATTTTTCTAATCGTAATTAGATCTTTCCTAATCTCTTAATTTCCTTTGTAGAACCGATATCACATGTCAATATTATATAATTATTTGCAAGTCAAGATAAATTGTGACTCACAGGGAAAGTAGTTCCTTAAGGATTTTTTTATCTTTTTAAACTATTCTTACGTTGTATGTAAACAGGGAAGTGTCATAAAAAATGAGCAAACTGATTCGTTTTAGAACAAGAAAAAGCGGTAAAGATTTAGAAAAAGGTCATTAAATATTCTTTCATAATCGCTAGAAATGTATCCGCAATACACATTTTTAATTCTTTCCTTTTTTTATTTTTCACTTCTGGAGACATTACATTTTCTAGTTAAATGGTTTTTTCTTTCTTGATGCATTGCAGACTTTTATATTCATCTTTTTCTTCTTCTTTTATCTCTTCATATTCTTCAAGAAATAATTCTTTCCGATAATGCAACGACCTTCTTTACTGACGAAAGTTTTATGTATGATCCAAAGATTAACTCACCTACTACATTATTATACTGGACCGTTCAGAAAAATCCTTCGATTTGTCACAACGCCACCAGATGTGACTGTATAGATTTATTCGTGTCACTTCTCAATAAATCTCTCTAAATTAACCGAGAGATCGAGTCTTATAGAATATAGGAATTACATCTCTTTAAAGTAAAAGATTTATAGGAGATCATACCAGAATTCCGACGCTTCGTTGCAAACTAGTTCTGGATTGAATAGATTCCAACGTGTTTTAGTTTCTTTACACATTAAGTAATTTTTGTTAAATATTTATTTTTTTATTTGCAATAAAGTAGTTCTTTCCGCTATGTACCTTCTTGACATATCGAATTGCAAAATAAAAATAAGTTAAAATTTTACAGTTTTACAACATAACTATATTAATAATATTTAATGAATAATGAATAAGAGATTTGAAGATAAAAAATAATAATAAATGACATATTATAAGTAATTCATTTACACTCATACATATCATCCTCATTCATCCTCTGAAGAATTATCTAAACGGTAGTTACCGGAGGCTAAACTGAAAAAAAAAGAAAAGCCATCAAATATAAGAAAGAGAGGAAGCCCACGAAGGATGTGGAGTCACGATGTGGTGAAGAGTATACAGTAGCGTGATTTGTTGGACGAGGCGATTCAGGATAGGAAGGCTTGGAGAGTAGAATGTGGGAAATGGCCGTAACGGCTGTAAAAAGCCACTAAATAAAAAAATAATAATAGCTAAAAATTAATTCGTAAAACGTTTTTTATTTTTTTATGATGTATGAAAAATTTCTAGATTATAGTTCAGGATCGAATTCAAGATGACTATTTGAATAGAGAAGCTAAATACTAGAATTACATTAAATCGTAGAGATTTAATGTAAAAAAGAAAAACCCATTCTTATGGTCAATACTCCGTTTTAAGCTAAACAAGCATTCCGTATCCAGCTCAGCATATTAAGGAAATTTAAGGGTAAAGTGATGTTCGGTTCCCTTCTTCGCTGCGCTGAATATAATTTTACACATCAGCACGTCCCCGTCAAAATGCAGTTAAAGCAGATTAAATATTGGATATGTAACATCGTTCTGTTCTCTGTAAAGACCGATTGAATAATGAACATAATTGACATGAGAGAAACCGATTCTAACAGTCGCCGAATGTACTTGAGGTGCTTTACTTGTGATATAACTATAAGAAATCCCAGAAAAAACTCAGTAAAACAATTACTTAACGTATCTCTCTTATCGTGAAACGGTGCAATGTGCAAATGGTCTGTACTCAGTAGGGAAACGTAATGTATGCTGAATATTTTTTATACCGGTGGCCTAAAAATTAATAATTTTACAACTTTATATTGTAAATATATACAATATAAATTAACAATGTACGAGTATATTTTAGAATTAATAATATAATTGTTTTGCATATTGTTAGTATACCCGTAAATTAATATTTTGGAGCAGCCATAGAGATATTTACTCACTGTCTTTTCGGTTGTAATTTGTAACCTTCTATTATAAATTTTACCCCTGATCAAAATGATTACCGTAGAATTTATTACACAAGTTCATTAGTATTAAAACTCTTTCACTAGGAGACGGGTTCTCTTTTTACACAACATTTAAAAAAATTATTTACAGTGAAGCTCAAATTTCAAATTTTATTTAATTCCTTTTTTTCTTTGGAATATCCTTTACGGGCTTATTAAGGAGCTTTAAAATATTAATTATACACTAGATGAAAGGCGGAGCCACCATCGAATAAAAATATTTTATCTTAAAATCTGTTTAAGATTTGAGACGTAATTTATAAAACGTATAAATTTGTTTCAAAATTTTCTTATTTTTAGATATGCACCAGATATGACGTACCGAGTTGCTGTATATGATGGAAGTGTTTCTTCAAATGCTCTTTCAAACTAGCTCTCTCTTCTCCCTGTACATATATATATATATATATATATATATATATATATTCAGAATGTTGTTTGGCAACCCTTAAATAACTTTTCAGAAGTTAAAACTAGAAAAATTAAATTTAGCAAATGTTCCTACCTCATAGTCTACTTTTTTCTGTCCAGGAGGACAACTCAAAAATTTTAAATGGAAAGGATAGGGTTGTAAAACATAATTTTAAAAAACGTTGAAAAAGATATTTTGACGTAAAAAAAATGTCGAGCTATGACGCCCTAACAAAAATGGCATACATTTTATGTTTTTTACAGCTAGTGGTCAACAGTACCTCTTAAATAACTGATCAACAAGCAATAAAAAAATGAAATTTACCAAATCCACTTATTCTTCAAACATTTCAACATTTCATTTTTCGATCACTAGTTGGGATGTAACCATGACCGCTTTTGAAATTAGCTACAAATTATAAAAATTGACTACCATTTCGTTTAGGGTTGTCACAGCCTACAATAAAATCGTTGTTTTTTTACGTTAAAATGTTTATTTTTCAACGTGCTTTAAACTGACCGCCCTACCCTACTCTTTCGATGTTTATAATCTTTTTATTTGGTTTCCTACGGGGTCTTGGAGGTGGGGGTAATCTCATAGAAGAAAATAGATCGTTTTAAGGTTGGAAGATTTGCTAAATTTCATTTTTCTGTATTTAACTATTGAAAAGTTATTTAGGATTAAATAATTCTGTAACACTATACCAGTATATCTGTTAGTAAAATCTTACGTAAAGTATATAAATTAAACAAAATCGTTACAATATTTGTTCTGAAATTCCTCGAGTTCGGGTTTGAGCCCTATTTTGATATATTCATCATATACGTTACATTTATACAACGTGATGTAATTACTGCTGTAATTGCAGGAAAAAATGTCTTAAAATAATTAATAAAATCGAAAAATCTATGTAATATTTTTTTAAACTTAATTTTTTTTGTCACTTTTTTTATAAAATAATATATTTGCAATTTTTTAAAGACGGTTCCGTCCTCGGACGGATCGATTAATATGATTTTATAATATATCCGGTTACATTACAGAAAGAAATGCAACCGGATACAGATTTGTATCCTCATCAGGTTTGTATCATTAATAAATAAATATGATTAGGCTTATATTATAATCTACTTTATACAGAAAATTAATAGATCACTGAATATTTGATTATATTTAGAACGTATTAAATGATTTAAATTACAACTACGCAAGATATTTTTGTAATAAAAAAAAAGTTAATTAATTACTAATAATAATAATATATTTCATTCTTTTATAATTAAATATATACTCGCGCGTCTGTTGTTAATTCATTAGAATTTTAAATTAATTAAAATATATTTTATTATTGTATAATTAAAAATAATCGTTAAAAAAAATTTGATTACAAAATGTCTAGCAACACTGAAGCTTGAAAAGAATTAAGAATAAAAGTGAAATTTACCGCACATTCTTTTGTTAAAAATAACGGTTTCCTTCATGCGATTTAATAAATTTGTCTACCTCCAGTTTTTCTACAAAATGATTTAATTCAATTTTAACGTCATTTCTAAAGCTCATTTCCGTCAGAGGTATTTTATATCAAAACTTCATATAAACATGTGCGTCGTACCGAAATGGAAAATCACTCGGTTTTGCTTATTGATACAGTAATCTCTGTCAGAAGGGTAACGATCGGATTGTACTTTGCGCGGTATTACTTTCATTCCTTTCACATCTGTTCGTTCTATTTTCTTTCATTCCGTATAACTTCTTGTAGAATTTTACGCAAAGGAAAGAGTCACAGAGGAAATACGGACTAAACATATAACAACGTGTAGGATAAGGGACTGTCCGTTCTACGTCAAAAATAACCTGTGACGTGAAATTGTTAACGTCATTAAAGGTTCTTTAATGTCATTCTTCGGGTTGCTTTTTAGTTACTTTGTTACTAGAATTCGCAATAGGTTTTTAAAGATTTTTTAGATCAGTGTTTTCGAATTGAAGATTTAACAGTGAAGTCGGGAAAGTATACATCTTTAGTGAAATCATTCCCGTTCAGTTTTATGTAGGTTTTTATTTATAAGTGATGTCGAGCGTTCTTTTATTAGGAAATTTAATCCATTGATCCTTTTCATTCACGTTTTGTATCATTGCGATTTGTTGTGATTATTATCGGTATATTTTTTTACACAAATGAAATATCCGATATCAAATCGTAATTATGTTAACATTATGAAATTAAAAAATTGAGGACAATATGTTTTTAATATATAATTTGTGTTTACCTAACGTGTCCGTAACTTATTATTATTAAGCTACTTATAACATATAAATTTCACATTCATCAAATTATCATCCACTTTATAAATATTAATCTATTTCTCTATTTTATATACAGCTTATGTTCCTATTTTTATTTTCTACTTACTAATAGTTAAAAGTTATGAACAGACATCATTTTGATGTTCCATACTTTATAAATAGTATAGTTTTACAATTATTATTGTATTATATTATTATATTTTTACTTCCTTGTACGAAGTAAAGGAAGTATTGTGATAGCGAAAATTTCGATTTTCAGATTTCAACGGAAATTTCCATTTTGACCCTCCCTGAATCCATCTTGACTAGTTTCGGTGTGACGTCTGTACGTATGTATCTCGCATAACTCAAAAACGATTAGCCGTAGAATGTTGAAATTTTGGATTTAGGACTGTTGTAACACATAGTTGTGCACCTCCCCTTTTGATTGCAATCAACTGGACCAAAAGTGTCCAAAAAAGCTCAAAATCCAAACATATGTGGATTTTTTACTTTTTCTTAGCTGCAGTAATCAGCCCTCACTGAGAACTTTTCAACGATATATCATAAGTCGCACTTATTTTCATTAGTTCCAAAGTTGTAGCCAAATGAAATTTTAATTAATGAAATATTTTGATCTTACAAGGGGAAACCACATCGGTTCGAATTCGACTTCATTTGTTTTTTAACTTTATTTTTTAATTTAAATATATTGATTTATTAATAATTAACCTATGATTGTAAAAAATGTTTACAACAAATAATTCAATAATAACAATAAAAAAAATATGCAAAAAATCAGAAATTATTAGTGAAATAAAATTTTTTGTACTTTTAAAAATGTGCACATGTAATTTAATAGGCGTACAAGGAAGTCATGTTATATCCACATCAGATTTTTTAGAAATAGTTTTTCACCTTTTATATTATTTCATTAGCCCTATTTTTATAATTTTTTTAATAATAATGATAATATATTTATAAGAAATGGTTATTTCATTTTTTAATAATAACAAAGATAAAAATCAAAACATAGGCCTACATTTTACTTACGGACATTATAAAAAAGAAGCTAACTTAAGGTATCAGGGATAATAAAATTAATAAGCTATAATATTTTGGTTATTTTTATATCGTAATATTACTTAATACAAAAGTTTATTACCAAATTTTGTATAATCAATTGATTTTTTGAAATTATTCGATTGCAAAATAATAATGCAAGCGGTAGGTTAAATAATCATACCTCGGGATGATAAGCGAATAAATAATAATACAAAATTGATTATTTATTATATGAATAATCGTATTGTAATAACATACGTACAAAAAAAGATTTTCAATTTTGCTGTGACTCACCGCATTTATAATAATTCACATGCGGAATAATTCATATTGTAAGAAACAATATGTGAAATGGATGGAGGGGTAAATCATTTTAGGATACAGTTTATATTAGTCATGCAATATCTTTGAAGCATAATAAATGAAAAAAAATAAGCGACATCATATTTCATTCTCCATTTGCTTTTCTATAAATCTGTATAATTTTATTAATCGATTTAAATTTTCTTCAGAAGTACAAGAAATTTAAAAAAGTTAAACCGACTTGATTGAAATTAAAGTAAAAAAAAAAAACATTATCGATTATTCTTTCTTAAAATAAATACAATTAAAGAAGTAAGTGAAGTAATTGAATTAAAGTAAGTAATTGAATTCGATTCAAATTATCAATAAAATATTACCTTACACGCAAATAGTTTAGCATGAAACCTTGACAATAGACATAATAATTTTTTTTTTATTAATGTATCGATTTGATGAATGAAATTTAAGTAAATTATTATTATAAACTGAATTTTTTAAATAATTTGAAGTAAATTATACTCTAAGTTACTATCGATATTATAATTTCATGTTTCATAATCATACTAACTTTTTATGGTAGAGGGTCCAAATTAAAATATGTTAACATATCCTTGTATTTATTATTAATATTTCATTGCTAAAAAGCAGTCACTTAAAATAAAATCGAAACAGTAGAACTGCTTTAATGTGCTATTTTTAAAGTAAATTATCAAACAATTTAAAATCAAAATATTGAAAATGCAGTTAAAATATTTTCTTTTAAAGAAATAACATTACTCTATCGACGAATTTTTAAAAAATATCCTGAATCTTCTGCATCCCTTCCACGTGGGCTCAAATAATTTTCATTAACGCCTACTGAATTCTGGATTATTTTGTAGTTATTTTTTTATATATAATATCTTCATGTTCTACCTTAAAATTATTATTTTTTTTTTTTTTTGAGATGACGGGCATCGACTGGTTCGGTGATTTTGCCCTGTGAAATTGGAAATTTATGGCGTATAAAAAAATGTCATGACTGACCGGAATTCGAACCCACAACCTCAGGATGAAAGGCTGAGATGCTATCACTTCACCACGGAGATCGGGCTGATCTTTATTATTATTAAGTGCTAACTGTCCTGCTGCGGAACCACGCAAAAAATTCTTTTTTAATATTTCTCTTCTTTTTTAAGGCTGTTCTGCTTTCTGCCATTTTTGCCAGATGTTTTCCTTTTTTGGTTTTGTTTTCTTAACCTCCTGAAATTCCTTAAATTCCGTTATTACTTTCCTATACTTGCTTCTATCTAGTGCATCCGTATTAGTTGTCGGGAGATTTTCTTTGGTGTATAATGTTAAAAAATGTTTTGACGAATACTGTCCATTCTTATCAATTATCCAAAGAGTATTAGACTTTTTTGTTTTATTTCTGTTGTTATTGTTTAATATGTTGATAGATCTTTTCATTATTTATTTTAACTATTTGTCGCCCTATTCTTGTTTCCCCGCTTATGATCACTTTTTTTCTTTTCTAGTCCTTGTTTTTGAGGGCAGTATTTCTGCTCCGCATTGTACTTCTGTTCTTGTCACAGTATTGTAGTGTCTCAGTTTTGTGTTGCTAGAGATGCAGATTTTGATGTACTGTTTCTGCTATAAGATTTGTGCCCTCTTTATTTCCCCTATTCGAAGTTTAATTGCTTCCTTCTCTATTCAAGTATCCGTTATTATTTCTCCTAGATATTGTTTCACCTAAATATTACGAATTCATTTATATTTTAAATAAATAATATGGGCTTTAATCGCATCTGTTTTTTATTTTATAATTAATCGTATATTTTGGGATTCTCTTCCGATCAAGGTTTTACACAACTTCCCTTGATCCATCCAGTTAAATTCTGATGAAATCCCTTTTTTTATCAGTGAAGCAGCATATTTACCCGTTACTAACGTGATTTGTTTTATGTATTATTTTGTATCTAACGGAATAAAAAAAATTGTTTAATTACCGCCAAAATTTGAAAAAAACATTTTATACCGTTTTGTTGTAGTTTCACGTCTAAGAGTTAAGAATATTAATCGTACATCGTTTAATTTCATTGATATTACTTTTTGATATTACATTGTTACTAATCGTTCACTGTTTGTTGACAGATTGTAATATCGCAGCTTGTGATAATAATTTTAAAAATCTTTTCTAAAATTCTACTCTTACAAATCAATATCAAATTTAATTTAACTCTTAGTTTGATGTCGACTTCGAAAAAAAATTCAAAAATCATACAATATTGTTTATTTTTTAGTTCGGTTTATTTAATGTATTTTTTAAATTTATTCAAATTTTTTGTTTAATTGTTATTTTAACATATTGAAAGGTCTATAAGAAATAGTGCCAAATAGTTAGAGATTAATTTTTTAATAGTATACAAAAGCAGTTACAAAATATTATGTATATTTATAGAATTAAAATTAAACACGGCAGATTCGCTGAAATAATTACGAATTTAACATTAAACAAAATTGTTAATTGTACAGCTATTAATAAAATCCGAAATAAAATAATTTAATTTATAAATGTGAGAAAGTTTTGCTATAAAACGTTAAAGTAACATAAAATTTTAATGAAAAATATAATAATTCGCTTACTGTTACGTATTTGTTTGAAATTGTTTTTGTCTGGTTTCGGTTGATAATTTATTTAATAAATTTATATATGAGAATATAAATGATATTAATATATTAAATTATTGAAATAAATATTTATTTATCCGTAATTACTGCTTAATTGAATTCTAATTATTATGAAAACCAATAGTTATTCAATAGGGCGTTTGCACACTGACTTGAAAAGAGAGAACATTTTTAATAAAAAATATGATATCATTTTAAAACATCGCAAAAATATTTTTACAATTTGCCGCAAGGGAGATTTCATATGAAAAAAAAAAATTGGAAGAAGGAGGTAGATTTAATGATTGGAGGAGGCACTTAATGATGTTGTTTAGAAGAGGTAAAGTGCGTGCCTTTCCTACAGTTTTCTGTCTGGGTCAACACATGAACAGATCATTGGGTCACAGACTACTTTGTTATTGGGTCACGAGCTACCAGTGTGAAAGGAAGAACATACTACATGTCTGTTCCTTTTCCGATTATTTCTTTGTTGTTATATCCCTAATGAGTTAATAATTAACACATGTATATATATATATTGTGTGTGTGTGTGAGAGAGAGAGAGAGAGAGAGAGAGAGAGAGAGAGAGAGAGAGAAAGAGAGAAAAAAGTTCTTAGTATATATTCAAGCCTACTTACTTTTAACATAGGATTTATTATTAATTTATATGTAAGCATATACATTTACACATGCGCGCACGCACACGCACACACACACGTAGTTTATAAATTTCAATTTTTTTCTATACGTCTACTCGTAATACTCGAACTACAATTCTAAATAATTATATGTAATTTTAAATAAAGAGTGAACCAATTGAATGGTGAAACTGCCAAATAATAGGTAATCGTCAAATAATCTACCGGGTTGGTCTAGTGGTGAACGCGTCTTCCCAAATCAGCTGATTTGGAAGTCAAGAGTTCCAGCGTTCAAGTCCTAGGAAAAACAGTTACTTTTATACGGATTTGAATACTATATCGTGGATACCGGTTTCTTTGGTGGTTGGGTTTCATTTAAGCACTCATTTCAGGAATGGTCAAACTGAGACTGTACAAGACTACACTTCATTTACACTCATACATATCATCCTCTGAAGTAATACCTGAACGATAAATCCCAGAGGCTAAACAGGAAAAAAATCATCAAATAATCTAATAACGCTTACAAAAATCATGGAAAACTAGATGCATATCTCGATAGTTAAACCATCAACATTAATTCAGATATTCATTCATAGGTTGTATATGTATTTATATATTATACTAATGCAATGTTTAATGTTTTAATTGATTATGCGAAATGAAAGTCAATTATAAAATGTAAGGAAAATATGGAATAAAAAATAATTAAAAAAAACACTTTTCAATCCCTCTTTAAATTTTGAATTTTGAAACAAACAACAATTATGTATTAACCCTTAATTTACGATTTCTGAAAGTTGTCATTTAAAAAAAGAATTGATGTATTTAATTTTAATTTCAACTTTTATTGTTGTTAACTTAAAATTTGATAGGTTAATAAAACGTTTTGTCCGTTGGAAGACGTCTTTTACTAGAAGTAAAAACAAAAACTGTATAAAGACAAAAACAATTCTTTCGCAATTCTGTGGGAGATCAACTTTTCGTAATTTATTTTTAATAATATTTTTTGTACAATTTTTAGCGCAAGAAATATACAAAACATAAATTAAATGCGAAAACTAAAAGAGGTATATATTTTATTTATTTTCTAATTAATATTAAAATTTATTTTCTGTTTAAAATAAAATTAAATTATTCTAACCGTATTTTATGACATAATTAAAAATTGCAAATAGACCCTACAAAAAAGCATCAAGTTTAAACATACTCACCTCAGTGATGCACTGCATAACTGTGTATCCGTAATAACCTCTACAAAGTCAATATAACTTCAAATTAGGGTTATGTTATCTGTTGTCGACCTTAAACTGAGCGTAATTCAAAAATAACTCATCAAATTTTCACATTCACAACTTCGGATACATTACTATAGTATATCTAAATTTCAGTGAAATTGATGTAATAGTTTCGGAGATTTTCGAGCCACAAATATTATACATAGGTCTATACATATTTAAGGAAATTACATTTTAAGTGAATGGTATTTTCGTACTCATACCTCAAAACGTTAAGAAAATTCAATTTCAATCCCCCTCCACAATAATCTCACCGTGTGGCCGAAAGTAATACCGTATTTTTCTTCGAAAATCGGTAAAAAGAAAAATATATTTAAATCTTGTGTTAAAAGAATATAGTTAGTTTTTCTTTGAAATATATATATATATATATCTCGTATATATAAATCACCTTTATCAAACTAGACAGTAGTACTGTTTTAATAATGAAAATTTCGGCTTAAGAGAAAAGCACTGATTATACCTCCGTTGCCGATGTTAATAAATTACCGACTGATTTTAATTAATAAAATATTACCACCAGTTTGTTTAATGTTCAATTAATCGATTTTCCATTACATAAAAACAAATTAATCTATCGATGAATTTTTAAGTACAGTAATACTAATTAAAAATTTAAACAAAACCCTTAGTTTTTACATGACTGCGGAAAAATGAGTGTAATGTATTATGAAACAGACATACATACGTATGTATGTATGTATGTATGTCTGTTTCGCCGTAGCAGCTCAACGGCTGAACCGATTTAGATGTATGACCCCGCGCTGGAATCCGTTTTTTTTACAGTCGTGTTTTTTTAATTTTTAACAGATTTAAAATTTGTTTTCATACCTTTCAACGCGTACATAAAAAATATATTCTCAAATAATTTTCATTAATTACCTCAGAATTGTGAATTATTTTTTATATTTAGTGTTTTCATGTATTTATTCATTAAAATCACATATTTAAATTTAAAATAACTAACATAAACTTTAATCATGTTTATTTCATAATTATATAGGGGTATTTTGTGATGCTGTTTTGATCAAGATTTATCACGATTTTCCATCATCCATGCAGGCGAAGGCTAGAAAAGTTATTTTTTATCCACGGTAAAGTTTACTCATTTCTATCTTGATACAGGTAATTTATTTTTGTGTACCTATAAGAATAAATTATTTATTTATGCAGCGAGTAAATAATCTTCTACTTAAGTGATGACGAAAAAACTTCTAATGGAGCACCAGATGACCTAAAAAATATATTTTAAAAAATAAATAAATAATCATAGAAATTATTCTATTCAAAAAAAAAAAAAAAATCTACGGGGTCAAATTGATAAATTTTTCTTTTTTTTCTGAAGTGAATTAAAATATGAATTTTTAAACGATGTAAAATTATTTTTATGTTGAGTACTGCTTACCTTTCTTAGCTTCATTCTTTTGTGTCTTGACGCGTTTCGGAACCATTCATTGTCCACACATTGTCTAAGCGTATTGTACTGGTACTTTTAAATTACAGCGTTTAGTCAACGCCCCTCCCTATACTTGACGTCATGCCTTATCTGGCCTTTTTCTTGTTTATTTTTTATAAATGGTTATACTTATCTTTTGATTTTATTTATTTATTTCCTGTTTAAAATAAATTTAGGTTCTTAAAAAAGACATCCGCTTGATTGCTGATGTGTTCATTTATGATCGTATTATTTATACTTTTTAATTTAAACAGTTCTACATTTTCTGAAATGTTCATTCTTCTTCCTTTAATTCTTTAACGGTGTGAATTAATTTCATCGATTCTTCCATTATCATCGGGGTATGTCCTTCTTTTATTGAATTGCGTTGCACAATTACGAGAATTTTGTTTAGGATTTTTGAAGGATCACATGTGTTCGTTATATCTCAATTTTAATTTTCTTCCCGTTTGTTCAATGTATGCACTGTGTTTACATTTTATTTTTTATATACCATTACTATTTTAAATATGTTTTTCTTTTATAGTATTATAAAAAGATTTTTTATATGTATTATTCGTATATATAGCCATTTTTATATTATACTTACTAAAGAATCGTTTAATCGGGTAAATTTCTTTTCCGGTAAATATTAATTTACTCCATTTAAAGGCTTATTTATCGATTGTTTTAATTTATTTTATTTTTATTTTTTATTTCTGTTATATGAAAAATAGTGTTTAACACTTTTTTATATGGTTTCTTTAATGGTAATTTATGTAGTCTATCTATCATGTATCTAAAAGCCGCTAATTTATGCTCCGTTGGATGATTCGAATCGTAAGCTATGATTTTATCTGTATAGGTTTCTTTTCTGTATATTTCAGAATCTAGATTTTTTTTTTTTTATTGTTAGGTCTAAAAAATTAACAGTTTCATCTTTCTGATTTTCTATCGTATATTTAATGTTATTGTGGAATTTATTAATTGTTTCATTATAATTTATTTCTTTTTTAATTACTAATAGAGTGTCATCTACGTACCTAATATATTCCAGACATGTGTTTTTTTTTTGGTTTTTTTTTCATGTAAAATTACTTACAATATATGTAATTAATGAAAAACTAGATACACGTTTCTAATGTTAAAAAATTATCATCAGCTAACTATTTTTTAATAATAGAAAATATATTTTTTTAATAAAATAGTAATGTCAGATTTTTGCAGTTATTTATTGATTAGTTTTTTAATTACTTGCTTGTAATTTATTAATATTCTGTTAAATTATTGCATATAGAACAAGTACACCGTAAATAAAAGTTAAATATAAAATGAAATAAATAATAAAACTTTTCCTATCTTCTAAAATTAATGGTAAAATTAGTTTTACCGAATACAGTTACTGAATTTAAATTTAATTTTACCGTATATGAACTTCACAATAAAAATTTACCGTATTTACCACGCTCCGCTAAAGATTTATTTTAAGTTAATCTTATTGAAATATTTTCAAGTAGTTCTATTTTAAAAATATTACTACAGTTTAGTTCTCTCAAAGTATTATTTCGCTAGCATAGTATAACAAAAATAGATGTCCTTGTAAGCCATCTAAACCGTATTCCTTCACTTTTAATTCACATTTTACTAGGATCGGTTATTAGGTATTATTAGATGCAACACAGGACACTTTCTCAAATACTAATAAAAGTTACAGACAGTTTTTCTTTGACGTGAATATAATCTATGTATTTTGATCATTTAACAGCGTTTTCTTAGAGATGGTCGGTTAAAGTTGCTGTAAAGCGATGTAAATTTTACGTAATTATATAAAGTAATAATAATAATAGTAATAAATTAAAAAACTCAATCATACTGTGTATGATGGTGAAATATTTTTGTTAATACGTGAAAGTAAATGACTTAAACGTTTATATAAGCAATCAGATAATTTAATGATATAACATAAATGGGTTTAATAGAATGGAATGCTTATTTTTCAATTTATTTACATTATAATAGGAAATCTTTTTAAAAAAATATATAATTATTTAAGTAATTACCTACGTTTCATACCCTATAATTAATTATAAATTAAATACAATTAATTAAAACATACTTTTGTTTATTAAAAAAACCAATTATTTTTCACACGTATTTAATAAAATAATATTTTCACAAAAATATGAAATATTTTTATTAACCAAGTTAATAAAAGCAGAAGATTACTTGTAATAGTCGTGTTGTCACTGACTTTTGAAGCTTAATAATTTCCTTCATAACAATGCTAAAAAAACTTGAATGATCATATTTTACTCTCTAGTTTTTATCCTGTTAGGCTACATAATTTTATTTCATCGGTCAGAGATTTTTTTACAATAAAAAGAAAAAATCTAAAAAAAATGTATGTACCTTTATTCGACTACTTTTTAACTTAAGTCGACTTTTCTTCTTTTTTTTTTAATTAACAACAGTTTTCCGATTTTTTTACATTTTTAATGAATATTTTTTTACTGAAGAATGGAATATTTGAAAATTAAAAAAAAGATTTCTTTTAAAAAAGCGAATGATAAAATCTAAATAGTAATTGAAAATAATAATTTTTACAACGCGAATTAAATAATATTTATATCAAGAAAACTTTCCAAAGAAACAATTAACGTCTTACCATGCGAGCAGCATTTTGTTATATCAGTTATAAAAATTATGTTATAACGTTGTAGAATTTACCTTTTTACATCAGTTATTTTTAAAAGAGATTAAAAAATAATAATTTCGTTCCTATTGTATTACGTTAATTTTAATTACTGTATGCGTTTTCTTATTTAGCTTATCAAACCAAGCATTGTTTTTTTTTTAATAATCATTTTTGTTTTAAATAACTATTATTTAATAAAACGGCCTACAAATGAAACATTTTTAATTCAATAATATCATCCAAATTAGTTAAGATTAGTAAGAATAGATTAGTTATTGGTCAGTTTGTATTTTTATTTTTTTGTGTTTCATAAAGGCTAGTCATTGAAAAAAGATACCTCTCTTTAACTCTTCTTTAATTTTATTTATAAAAAATAATTTAACGATAATAAATGTTATATTTAACAAAAATTTAATGTAAGATAAAATAAGACTACTCTCAATTTTTTATTGTTGTTATGAAGCAAGTTATTACGTTTTAAACTCATCGTCAAAGATATAAAGCGATTTTTTTTTTCACTGATGTATGCTGTTTATTCTATCGTATATTCATTATTAGGGAGTGCCAGCTAACATAATATTTCGTGGAAGTACTTTTGGTAAAAATATGAAAACTTTGGTAACATAATGAAAAAGATAATCAGTAGATTATTTAATAACGTTTAACTGACAATATCCTAATTGCTTTAATATGTTTTAAGACGATAGTTTTTCAATAAAAGTATGTTTACTGATAATTTATCTACTACATGTTTATAATATAGGTATTCAAGCTTATTATTTTGATTATCTGGAACAGTATTTGTTTTGTGTATTTTTTAGTAAACTTAAAAGATAATCTACTGAAAGATAATGGTCCAACAATATTCAAAGATTTTTATTTTTTGTTTACAATATTCATGTAAATCCAAAATATTTAAATTTATCTACTTATATTGTATTTGTAATATTTCAAACTGTATTTTTTGATAAAATGTTAATCACCATAAGTTTTCTCTCTTGTTAGGTGTCGTTTATATGTTTTTTACATCTGATTTGTCTCTCTCTCTCTCTCTCTCTTTATACAGTAAATACTTTTTTTTTAAATTATAACAAAGGTAAAGGAAGAGAGCAGTTAAGTCTTCTTTACCCATTTGATTTATTAATCTGTCACAACCTAACTGGAAAAATCTCTTAATTAAATATTTTCCAACTAATCTCTTACCGTTTTTTAGAAGGATCTAAACTTTTTCTACCCCTAAACTTATACTAATAAAATCATTTAGATAATTGTATCGAATTTATATTATAACCGAAAGACGACATACTCTGAGGAAATTCTCAGAGAAACCCTTGAGGGAAAACCATCTAGAACAAATTAAAATGCTTTAATATTAATAACATAAAGGTATGCTGACGATACTATAATTTTGATGGGATTAATTTAGGATTTATACCGGTCTATAAATAGATTAATCGAATGTACCGATGAATAAGGATTGACTGTGTATGTCAAAGACTAAATTTATGTAAATCTCGAAAAATGAAAAGTTAAAAAAAAAATAAATATATGGGTAAAATTATTGATCGTAACTAACCGTTGAAATTAAATCAAATCAAGATTTGAAATTAATTCAAATATATAAGTAAATGAAATTTACTCGTGCTATCTCACACGAATAGATTTCATTTATATGAAACAGGTACTACGTAGCATGAATTTGGGATTAAATTTGAAAGTTCTTTCAGTGAAAAGCTACGTCTTAGTTTTTATATTTTTTCGGAATGAAGGCACGGACACTGACTCAGCAATCCTGAAAAGTTCCCGGCGGCAGATCTGGTTGTGAACATTGAAGTTTGAAGAAAATGAGAAATGAATCGGAAATTATGGAAACGGTTAACAAAAGGAACAACAGACTGCTACATCTCGATAACATAGTACAAGGGACAAAATCTGCTATTCTACAAACGATAATGCAGGAATATATCGAAGGAAAGAGAAGAATACCCTGGTCGAGTAATCTGAGAGATCGGTCCGATTGTTTACCGAGTAATCTGTCAGCGTTTCTTCTGAAATTATTATCTCATGACAATCGCCGATCTCTAAGACGGCACTCGAAGAAGAATCGTTCATTTTTCATTCTGGTAACATGATTTCTTCAATCTTCACGGGAAGTTTTTGATAATTTTATTTACACCAAAAACATTGAGTTTATTTGTAATTTCCTAGCTTCTCTTCCTATTGTTCAGACCTTATCCAACATGATACCTAAGAAAACATATTTCTGAAGTTTGGATACGTTTTTCGTTCTTCTGCTTTGTAACGCACCACCTTTCCTAACCGTGTAGAAAACTAGATCGATGACTTTTCGTAAAATTTCGTCGATGTGTCTGCAGTTATTAGTGATAACTGTATTCTATACAGATATGGCTAACTGTATATTATGACTAAAAGACAATGCCATATTTATATTCATAATATTTATTATGAATCATATTTCTATTGAATAAAATATGATTCAATAGAAATATCATCATATTTCTACTGAATCGTCATATTCAATAGATTATAAAATCTATTGAATATAGATTTTATAAAATAACATCGAAAAAAGATTTATTTAATTAAAGTCATCCGTATAGTTTTCAATATTATTTATCAAATGCCTAAGAAGATCTTTTATAAAAATATTAAAGAGAAACGGAGATAAACTGTAATATTATTTCTAGCAGTGACTATTTATGCAATACTGAATACGCCTTGATAATCCTTTTTTATATATCTTCTACAGATTCTTATTTACAACTTTATCGAGCGCCATTTTTTCATTTTTTTATTCTACAGATAAAATGTGCGTTTTACGGGCATATTCATCATTCGAAATAAGTAGAAGCTAGAAGTGATTATGCCCATCTTCAAAGAGGGTGGTGTTTTTTTTTTTTTTTATTCACAACAAACGCTTAAGTGTAACGCTCTGAAATACAGAAAGAAAATCTTTCAGCGTATGAAAAATGCTCTACTTAGCCGGAATTCGAGCCCGGACTTCCCGGATGAAAAACTGAGATGCTACCATTTTCCCAGAGAGATCGTTAAGGAGAAATAAAAGTCACTGTAAGACCAATTAATTTACTTTTACATTATTTACTTTTACACTCGTGCCTCAAAATTTTTAATTTACTTTTTTATTATATTATTGTACAGTTATTTTAATTATGTTCTCGTAAATAATCTCATCTTTGTCTAGTAAAGAGTATGTTCTGATTTAATTTTTCCGAATGATGGGATTTTATTGTTTTATTTTGCCTTTCAACGAAGTCTTATTACAATCTCTATAAGAATGGCGGGGGGGGGGTCATCTAGTTGATCCTTGACTTTGTTACTCTTCTTTATAGCAAAAATAATAGTAATAATAATTCTAATGATTTGGTATAATGAAATAAAAAGTATTTATTATTATTTTACCATAAATTGGATTAAACACTTTAAAATAATTTCGTAAAAGCGTAACTTAATAACACCTTACCATTATAGTTATTTTCGTTTTATACCTTAAAAAATAATTTAATAGGTACTTGATAAAGGCTAAAAAATTGCTGTACCACTCAGTTTATTTACCACAATTGATAAAACTGGAAGTATATATATATATATTTTATACATATTTATAAATTTTATTAAAGAAAAGAAATTATAGTTGTAACAGTGAGAAGCTACGTAAATGACAGCGTAACAGAACTATGATAGTCATTTATAAAATGAGATACGTCACGGCATGAAATCTATTTTATACCTAATATAGTACCCTTATATTAGTGTATATTAAATGCTCGTCCGGTTTATTCTTTCTTATAAAATTCTGATAATATCTTTTTCACTTAAAAACAGCTATTAATATTGCCGTCTGTTATAATAAACGATTAAATTTTAAATCGTGAAGTTTTTATTTTTATTATAATACATAATTTAGTCTACTACGATTATCTAATACGCGTAAGTTTCATATTAATAATTTAATTTCGTACCCGCGAATGAACGAGTAATAATAATTAACAAAAAAAAACATTTATTTATAATTTAATTAAATATTTTACGTAATTTTTAATTATTTAATTTTATATAATATGTACTTATGTCATTTGTTGTGAGCAATTTCAACAACATTAAATAGACTGGATCGACCGAGTTAAGTAACTCGGTCGAGTACTTAAAAGAAGTTAATCTTTTTTCTATTATACAATGTTATTTTAAATAAATTTTAAAACTTTTAATATTCCCAATTTTTTTCAATATTCAAAGGATGTAACATTTTTTATGTACATAACAGCTTCTGTAAAAAGCAAAGATATAGAATTAACAAATAAATAACCAGTACGTCCGAATCGGTACGATAAAAGAATCTTTAACCGAGTGTATAAAGTAAACAGTAATAAAGCTTCAATCAATTATCGACTAAATAGTAATGCGATATCATTTTAGATGTCTCGAGTCGAAAAATTAAAATGAGCTTGAAAATCATATAAATTATAAACTTCCATGAAGATTGATCATCTTAAATGCGCCTATTATTTAAGATACAACGGCAAATATTTAACTTAAGTGCAGCTTTCAACCGTCAGAGATATGTATTCGATGTTAAACAAAGTTAGGCTATCGGTCAAACGGGATGAAGTTTTTCTCCAAAGTCCCTTCTATAACACTTGAATTGACTGCCCAACTTATGTACATTTTACGGGAATAGACTGGTCCAGCAAGTGAACATCGTGTCGACGCGATAGACTGCTACTGATAGCCATAACAAAACGATCGTAACGCTCAGTCATTGTTAGAGAGAATATGGTGTTTTCACAAGACTAACGTGTTTTTATTCTTGAGTCGTACTTTAGCGCGCGATCAGTGATTGCAGAGCAAGAATTATTTGCCGTAAAGATTGATTTCAGCGTTGAATGCAGACACAGTCGCTGAAATCAAAAATCAGTTAACTACCTTGCCAAAAAAATCAATTAGACACTTGTTAGTTGAAATTAATTTACCAAAAATCAACCGTTCATCGGGCGATAAAGAAATTAAACTTACGACTATATCGAATTCAACAAGTTCATCAACTTCTTGATCCAGACAAATAAAAACGGCTAGAATATTGTCATCGGCTTTGTAGATTCGTGCGCGAGGGTATTCATGTTATGGACTCGATTTTTTACACAGACGAGCCGTGGTTTCATCTGGACGGCTACGTAAACAGCCATAACAGTAGGATTTGGAGTGCTGAAAATCCCCACGCGTTTCATGAAAAACAATTGCACCCGCAGAATACGGGCGTATGGTGTGCAATATCACGGAAAAAAATTGTCGGTCCTCTTTTCTTGGAATTCACCATCACTGCAGAACGATATCAGAATATTTTATTGCAGTTCATTGCTCTCTTGGAAGAGTAAAATCGATACTGCCGGTTCCAACATGACGGTGCAACATCACACTACGCATATTCAACTTCTGTTAATGAATTCTTTGGTGATCGCGTTACTGCTTGTAGCTTATCAAGATCTCCAGATTTGACTGCGCCAGATTTTTTCTTTGGGATTTCCTCAAAGAGAAAGCTACAGCCACAAACTACGAACAAGCTGTTTTAAATATCAACCCGCAAACTCTGAAAACAGTTAGAATAAACTCAGTGAATAAGGTGGAAGCGTTTATTCATGAAGATGGCGGCTCTTCCAGCCGATTTTAAGACGATTGGAAAGTATTGAAGTAAATCAGAAAGAGTTATTATAAAATTTGGTTAAAACTGGCTAAATTTACATTCTTACGATAGAAAACTTTAAAAAAAGTAATATTTTGAATAAAATCCAAATTTAAAAGATATACATTCCTGAACTATTTACTCCGAATAGTTGTTACATTTTCTTAGTACTATGGTCGTACCTTAATACTCTCTACTCCATTCTATTTTAAAAAGTTGTAGATCGAAATAATCCACCTGTTCATTAGTTACGAATACTAGCCGTTTTAAATAATATATAATCACCACGTTATAAAAATAATCCGGTTGGATTATGTCCAGGCTCCGGTCTTTTTTTAAAGTAGGGTTTTTTTGTACAGTAATTAGTTTAAATTTAAACTTGTTTAAATAAATTACTTGTAAGTAGAATGAAAACGCTTTTTGTTTTATTTTCGTTATCCAAAAAATGATTTTTCTCTGACATCGTTAATAAAATAAGTTTTCTCTGAATCCTCGTAGTTACTGAACAGAATTTTTATTCTAATTCTAATATTTAGTTCTTATCGAGACGTTGAAGCGGATGGATGATAACGCTTGCTATATAACCGTGCGCTCTCCTGTTGTGGCTACTTTAATACATAACTGCGGTATACGAGGACCAGTAAAAGAACTGTTTGAAAACTACCTTAAGGGTAGAACCCAAATTCTGACTTTAAATAATGTCAGTGATGACAGAAAATCCAGAAACTTTGGACTACCACAATGTACTCATCTCTCGTCAATACTTTTTCTAATATATGTCAACAATATTTTAAAACTGACCCTTCCTAACGGTACCATATTATCTTTCGTTGATAACATAACTTCAGTTATTTCGGGTGAGACGTGGGATGAAGTACATAAGAGTGCTACTTGTGGATTACTTAGGTAAAATCTTTGTTTGAAAGCCATATTCTTACGCTCAACCTAAATAAGACAAAATATATGTCGTTCTCGCCTACTGAAACTGGCAGACCCTCTCATGAATTTCAATTAAAACTTCATGTTCAGTAAGTAACAGCGAATCGATAAACAGTAACTGTTGTTGTCAGTCGATAGACGGTCAATAAAATATCTCGGAATAATATCGGACGATCATATGAAATGGAATGTCCATGTACAGTATTTAACGTCGAGACTAAAATACCTTATACATAATTTTTACAAAATAAACAAAATTAAAGATCTTGAGATAATAAAAATTACATATTTTGCAAATTCTCATTCACTTTTTCAATATAGAATCGAGATATGGGGATGAACATATGATGCCCATCTTAATAAAATATTTATTCTCCAGAAATATTTAATTAGAGTAGCTCTTGGTAAACCAAGTTTATATCCTGGTACTCGTTTATTTTAAGAATGTATAGTAACTACCTTGAGGCAAAATATGTCAAGAAAATAATACTACACATAAATAAATACATAAATGATTTTGAATTTAAAAATACACCGTAAAATACTCGTTCAGCAGTAACTAATATTTAAATCGCATTCTTTTCAAAATTAACTGTTTGCATACGTCAATTTTCGTATTACTCCAGTATGTTTTCTAAAAACGTCCC